>NC_089536.1:14745502-15003002 GCF_963924715.1 Thunnus thynnus | reverse complement strand
GAGTCAGTTTATACTGATCAGTATGTTAAATGACTCCTTAACGTGCCGATTGCTAATCAGTGGGTCACAGTGAGTTTTGACAAGGGGCACCTCAGGGTGGGTGGTTTCTACTGTTGTACATGTGAGAACCCAGAAAGCTGTCTCAACATTATTTGGAAATACTCTCCACAGGTAAGACTTGATTTATTGATTTCTCAATTTATCCAATTAATTTCAATCCAAACAGCAGCAGAAATTATTTCCAATTTTCCTGCCATTATCA
This sequence comes from Thunnus thynnus, assembly GCF_963924715.1. Classification (NCBI taxonomy): domain Eukaryota; kingdom Metazoa; phylum Chordata; class Actinopteri; order Scombriformes; family Scombridae; genus Thunnus; species Thunnus thynnus. The sequence continues at coordinate 15,002,740 of NC_089536.1, read as the reverse complement.
TGAGTAACAGGTTTATGCAAAGTTAGTTTCTTTTTGTGTCACATCACATATTGATCTTTAAATTTGGTACAATATTAAAACACATCCATTAACATCCATTAAAGGTAATGACTATACATGAATATAAGCATAATATCAATAATCAATGTCTTCCTACGTACTTGATCACAACCCACAAAATTTAATGTTGAACATAATGCTTTTCAAGATCATTCATCATAAGCTGCTGATGTGTGTGTTTCCTCTGCCATATTTACAGTTAACAGTTTCATTATCTGTATGATACACACTTCAATGGAAAGGATATTAGGCTGTTGAATGTGTTGAACTGCAGATATGGCCAAATCTGATCAACGAGGTCAGGTCAAATTATGTAGTTGTCTAGAATACTTGTCTAAACTTGAGATACTTGTATTTTACTTAAGTATTTCCATATCATGCCACATCATACTTCTACTCCATTACATAAGGAAATATTGTGCTTTTTCCTCCACTGTATTTATTTGACAGCTTTAATTACTTTACAGGTTTAGATGTTACTACATCTAAACCTGTAACTACAACTACAGCAGTAAAATGCTGCTTACACATGAATGCATAAGTAATAATAACCCAATAACAGAAAATATAAGAGTATAACGCTCACAGGGGGCATTTTTCTGCATTGAGGGCTCTACTTTTGCAGCTTTAAGTATAATTTGGTAATAAAACTATGTACTTTTACTTGTAAACCTTGTGTTGCTACTGAATGCTTCTTTCACCACTGAACACAGGCAATCTTGTCGGAAGAAAAGGAATACTTCAAAATCAGTATTTATCAAAATACCAATAAACAGTTGAAGGGTATCATTTATTGAGCAACAACACTGACAATGACAGCTTACTGATATCTCCAAGATACAACTGCAGTGTATACTTTTCTTTTTTTGTTAAATGTGTGTTAACTCAGCATGGACCACTGCTGAAACATCACTGGAATCTTGAAGATGTAAAGACCAAGTTGTAACACATGTTGTAGATTGTACAAACAGATATCTGCAGGCATATGCAGAGAATATAGGTGCACCTGATTTGACTGTTATTAGCCTATTGAATAGGCGTTATCATCACACATCTGTCCCAAAGATATGGGCTAGTAGGGGCCTACTAAACCTACTAGTAGGTTCAGGAGGGCGGTCTCACCCATTTATTTCAGTGAGCCAATGTTGATGGAACCCAGTAGGTGCAGAAGGCCTGTTATCATGCATATGCTGTCACATGACTGTCAAGTTTCCCTCTGTGAAAACAAAAAAAAGGCTGACATTCCTTTTATTCTCAGTGAAAAATGTAATATGCATTTTGATAACATTTCTAGCAAGAAATGTGCATTTTGTTCATAATCATTACATTTATTTAATTATGTTCATAATTCATTTTGTTAATGATGTTTAGTTTGTTACTTATTACGAAGATTTTTTACAGGTCTTCTATTGTTGCTATGGTGGTTGCTGTGGCCGCTGTTATTGCTGAAACCATGTAGCTTACATGTTTGAATCATTGTCTTTGCGTTGTGTAGTTATTGGAGCTGTTGTAGTATTTCTCTTATTTTATGTAACTGTTTGATGGTTTCAGCAATAGTAGCGTCCATAGCAACCACCGTAGCAACAATAGAAAGACCTGAAAAAATCTTCATAATAACTGAAAAACTAAACATCGTATACATTCACTGAATAAGATTATGAAAATAAAATGCACATTTCTCGCTAGAAATGTTATCAAAATTAATTTTATTGCTGAAACTATCTTAAAATATGGCATTTTCCACTGAGAGTTAAAGGAATGTCAGCCATCATTTTTTTGTTTTTTTGTATTTTGTTTTCACAGAAGGAAATTTGAAAGTCACGTGACAGCACATGCCTGATAACAGGCCTTCTACTGGGCTCCACAAACACTGCCTAACTGAAATGAATGGGTGATAACAGCCTCCTGAACCTACTCGTGAGTTAGTAGGCCCCTACTAGCCCATATTTTTGGGACAGATGTGTAATTATAAAGCCTACTCAATAGGCAAATTGTTGATAAATTCTGTCAGTCAATTGTTGTGTCATTTGTTATCAGACGAATGAAAGACTGCGTGTGGGATTGTGTACAGTACATGTATGCATTTGTGCAGCCATGCATGTGTCAGTACCTGCATGCAATATATCTTTGTGTGTGATTTTTTTCAGATAAAATCTCTGACAGTGGCAACATACAATACAGTGTGTAGGTTACTGTAATAACACTTGGATGTGTAGAGTTAAAGCAGTGTGTTTCACCGTGATACCAAAACTAGGAAAAAAGACTCAGCTATGACTTCATCTTCCTGTTGACGGTCATCAAAGTTGAATGACAAGCTGCTATGTGTTTCAGGTAATTGCCTTTTCTGCTGACTTATCAACAGGAGGCAAAGAAAATAGGGATAAAATGGCATCTAACCTGCTCAGGACTGTAAGTGAAAACACACAGTCACACAAACACACACACACTGAATTAAGGACATTAGACTAAGGAGAGAGATCTTTTTATGATTTTGATATTTAACAGGGAATTACACAGATTTTACACATAAAGGTTAGTTTATAGTACTATGCAGCCTGTGACAGTGACAGTTTTATAATGTCTTTGGTGGCTCTAGGGCAGAGGTGAAAATTTGAGCACATTACTGAAGTGACTTTATATGAGTTGCCATTATTATCTCAGGGTGATAAGTTTTGTTTGTATGTAAATATTGTGCTGTTAATAAAGAATATCAGGAAGTTGCATTCTGTGTAAGGTAGGGTCCAGCGTTTTTGGAGTTTGACCAACTCTACGGACCAGTAGTCAGGATATCTCCTGACTGTTGCCTTTTCTGCTTCGATTTTGATAATGATTCATCAAATATAACTTCATTAGAGTGCTATACCACAATACAGGAATAACACTTCAATGTATAGAACAACTACAGTAAATGTCACCAAAGAGATTTAAAAAGAGGATTAATATGATTAAATGTGATTTCATTTGTTTGTTTCTCTCTAACAGAACACAAATGAACAGGAGGGCTCCACTTATGTCCCTTTCAGAGGGTAAGTCACTTCAGATGCTTTTTTTGCCTCTATTAATCATTGCAATATTTAGGTGAATAATAAAACTGGCTTCCTCTTTTCTTGTCATATCACAGGCCTCAGTTCCAGGCTATGGACAGATATAAGATTTTGACCATCTTAAAAGCAGAGAGAGAAGAACAGATAAAAGGCGACTTTCTCCAAAGTTTCCCTCTCTATCCCGGTGGTGTTGAAGGTGAGCAGGCAGGCGCGGCAGTGTAATCCAAGCCTTTGTTGTTCTGCAAACACAGACATTAAATGTGATAAGATGCGGGTTGGATAATGACACAGTGCGACTGGTTTTCTGCACATACCAAGTCACTGTATTTACTATCAATATTATGGGTGAGACAGGAACACATTGCTCTATTGGATGTGCCTGTCAGGGAGATGGTGAATTAAAGTGTGCATGTACACGTGTGTGTGTGTGTGTGTGTGCATGTGTTAGTCCCACCCATTATCAAGCAGCATGCACCCACACATACAGCCAGCTTTAAAGAGGTGGTGTTTATAAAGTCACGCTTTTTTGCTGCTCTGGGGTCAGTCACTTGTCACTGCTGTCAGCCGGGCGAGTGCCTGCAGGAGGTAAGTGTCACCTTTTCTGCTTCAGTTATGAATGGCATTTGTCCAGTTACAAGTAAAGTTGTGACTTTGTAGCATGAATAATTATTGGAAACTGCACACATAACATTATCGTCTTATCGTCAATGCAATTATGTCTAAATTACAAAGCTTTGCTACAGTTTTCCAGAAAGTAAGACCCAGCAGATCATTGAAGCTTTCAGCTTTCTTGCCTTGATAATATGGGGTAACTGTGGAGGACATTTAACATTCATTGTAAAATGTATAGCAGTATGTCTATAGAGGTTCTCAGCAATCCAAGTCATGGGGTGACACACAAGTCAGTAGAACCGATTGAGCCGGAGGCAAAATGTCTTTAAGACTCCACAGTTTGATTTACTGTAAATATTACCGGTGTGTAGCTCAAATACACTGCTGCAACTTCAAAAGAGTCAAAAGAACTTATGACCATGTGACAAAAATTGACTGAATTTGCAGAAGAATATGTGTATATGACATCTTCTCTTCCCACATGCATATTGAAGATGACGAAAAATGTTCCATTTTGTGCAAACTGGACACAGCTATAAATTAGTCTTTTTCTTTGCGTGTGTATGGGTGTGTTAGATGCATACACATACAGTATTCATATATAAAAACAAGCCGATCAAGTTACCAATATATTGTCATTTGCAGTTGATGACATTAGTTGATTATTAATGCAATTTGAGACACTTGACACACAGAAATCTGCAAAGATATATCTGCAGACACATGCACTAGTCTGTGAGCACTGCAGCTACACCTACTCATATGTACTCAGTGCTTCACATTTGTACACGCACGCACATACTCATGCACACACACACACACACACACACACACACACACACACACACACAAATACTGTGGGCAGCAGCTCATCAGTCTAATCTGAATCTTCCACGCCTTTGCTCAGCTGTGTTTTGGAAATAAATCATTCTGTTGTCACAGACAACTTCAGTCCAGTCCTTCGGTCCAATCTGAGTGAAAATGGACACTGGAGATATCTTACATAAGACTGACATAATCCCATCAACTTCAACCTAAATTCACACTTCCCATACAGTTTATGTCTTAATTGCATAGAAAAGAGAAATCATTCATTCAGTTCATCATTTACCACTATTCAGCAAAGCCTTGAATAAACAAAATTAAGATAAACCTTAATTTTTGGATTGCTAAAATCCACCCAAACACAAAAATGACATACGTTATATGTCAAATCTTATTCAAACTTTGAAAAATGTGTGTAGGTGAACTAAAAGACACCATGGGCAATACAGTCTCAGTTAAAATGATTTGCTGTGTGGAAAATGTGTTGAAAAATTGTTTTTTTAATTGAGCCCATTGTGTCTGTTCCAGCTGCCTGGAACATCAACACCAACGCCAACCCCAGTGTAGAGTGTCAGGTAAGGGGCACACACACGCATACGCACACACACACACACACACACACACACGCACACACACACACACACACACTGTATCCCCACTCCAGACACACGACATGTATTGACAGTCCAAACATGTCCAGGGAAAGCCATCAGTCATATCCACACCGGAAACTAGCAGTGATCCAGAGCCTGGAGCCTGCTGGTTGTTCAGGCAGGACAACCTCTATGTTTACCTTATAGACACAAAGTGTCACCTGGACCTCACCTTTCCACATTAGCCTGATCCACATCCACAGTGGTACTGCCAAGAAGTGATAGAGTTGACAGTAGCTTCACGTGATACTCCAGGTAGCTGTAGTGGAAAACAACACCCAAAATATCATCAGTGTTTTTGTTATCTAGTGAAGCATGAACGTCGTTTTATCTGATCCTGCTCTGAACAACAGATATGTCTCTCAGAGACCATGCAAGGTTTGTGACTCATATCTGAATGCAGCAAGCTCAAGAACATCCAGTATGTAGGAAATCACTAACAGAAAGAAGGGTGATTTTTTTTTAAAGCATTTTCTAGTATTACCTGCAAGTTACACTTGACAAGAGATTAAACCTAATACCTAAAAGTAGTGATGGTTAATGTTAAGAATCTGCCAAAACCAAGTCTGATTCAATATTTGTATATTTTAGTTTTTTCCCACCACATAAAAGGGTTGCACATTGAATCTGAATATGTTTGACATATGAGTAGATCATTGTTGCAGATTTTCTTTAATGGTTTCTATAGCATTTTGTATGTCATTGTGGAGATTCAGCCTCTCTTCATCCCCAGCCTGATAGATACTTAAGTTCATGAGAAGTTTTCATCGAACAGTTTGGATTTGTTTGGAGCAGTTTAGATTTATGGCTAATCTGCAAAATACTGATGAAAAAGTTACAAAACAGATGGGCTGCTGCTACATAAGAGGGGGGATAGTTTGACTTAAAGTACTAAGCTACTTAACCAAAACCTTATAACTCAAATTTACATAATATATAAGATATTTAAATCAAGAATTTCAATTTGTTTTGATGATGGAGTGACAGGGGCCTTTTATTCTCTGAATCAGGTTAGAGAGAGAATATTCACACCTTCAGTGACAGAGTGACACACACTAACAATCAGGATGTGGCCAATGAAACCACATGCGTGCTCTACAGTACATCCTCTCAGTGGTGCAAGTGGGAGGTGCAAGTTTTATTCATTCAACTTCCCTGTCCAGATTTTCCCTCTCTGTCTCATAGACACAAGCATGGTTGTGCCTGTGTCCCACGTTCATGTCCACATCAGCCAGTCTTTACGTGGGTTCCCTGCGCTCCTCTGTGCCCGCAGGTGTACGTGGAGCTTAACGAGATAATGAAGGACGAGAAGGAGCAGTCCTACTGGCAGGAGACGGGCCGATGGGCGGGCTACGAGGAGAGCTATGACCCGCAGGCTGGGGTGTGGGGGTCCTCGCACATCTCCTACCTCACCTTCAAGAGCCTCATCCAGCTCCGACGCACCATGAACACAGGTCAGTGAGGAAAATGAATATGAATATGTCATCAGTGTATAATGTGGTTCAAATCACAACCTTTTCCTCCATTTTTTTAGAATCTGATTGCCATATTTCTTCCTGTCTGTAATAGATAGGCTAATCATGTTTTTTTCTGCCACTATGTTTCACAGATCCAATCCATTTAAATCCAGCAACTTCTGTCTCCCTCATCTCTCATTTTATCCAAACCTCCCCATAGCTATGACTGCTCTCCCCTTTATGATCATCACTGAATGTCCCTCTCCAACATGTTTTTTTGCTAAGGTGTGACGATCTTCGACTGCGAGGAGCAGACCCTGGCCAGCATCGCTGAGAAGATGGTCAACGAGATGGTTAACAAGAAGCAGATCAGGCCTGGAGACCAGGAGGGCGTGCTGAAATCTCTGCTCCAAAACCGCAGGTATCCTCCACAACATCACCCAACAGTGACTCAAACATAAATGACCTACATTTAGGCATTTAGCTGATGCCGTTATCCAGAGCTGTAAGTGAGAGGAGGACGTTTCAGTATATTGCACAAGGAACACATAGCTATTGTGGGGGGCCAAACCTGTAATTATGAGACATTGTGCCTGACCTCCAAAACACCTTGTCTGCTTAAGTCTTTATTAAAGGTGACCAATGAACTGTATTTACCTTGCACTAGTAAAGATAGGATCAGGACAGGTCACTTTGTAAAAAAGGAATGAATCTGTTACTGTTTTGTCAAAAGTTTGTGTGATAATCTGACAAAGCCAAATGAAAACTTGTGATAATTTGAATTAAAGATCACAAGGCCTTCCAGTTCCCCAAGTCCATTTGGCCAATTTAAAGATGTTTTCTTTTTTTGTGCAGAGCTATAGCTAGAGGTTTAGAAAAACCAAGTTCCAACTTGCTTCAGCACAATCCCACTTTAGAAATTTTAGACTAGCCACAAAAAAATCTTGAATATGTTCTGTGTAGACCTACTGAAACCCTCACCCTTATTATGATTTATTTTAGTTTTTTGCCTGACATCAGTCAAATTTGAAGATATTTACACCAAAATATATCAAGGTACACTTTAAAAAAACCAAACATGTATTATTCACATTAGTGTAAACTCCTTTTAATGTCATATAACCACCAAAATTTTCAGAAATATTACTATGATCTCAGTGTCCTCAATAGTATCTACAGCCCTGCTTTTCTGCACTAAAAGTTTTCTTGTCTTTCTTCATTTTTTCTTTATTTGTCCCTTTTCTCTTACTTACCCCACAACTTTCTTAAATTATTTGCCTCTTGCAAAGAGACACTTCAACTAAGAATCATCTTTTATTTACCTCCATCATAAACTGTAGGGTTTTTTAAAAGATTGAAATAGCAATCAAAATATTTCAAGCAGGACTCATCATTATTTGGCTAAAAATTATAATTCAGAAGTCGATATTTTGTTGATGTTTGCATGCACACTCTCCGTTCGTCTGTATAGTGGACTACCTGTGAATAGTTTGTTTGTCTGTCATCGCAGCCAATGACACATGCCATTTTCCCCCTCTAGCCGATCAGCTGATCCGGAGAGCCAAGCCCTGACTGATGGGGTGGACCTGCAGAGGTTTTCAGTCAGGGAAAGGGTGAGTTCTTCCACTGATGAAATCATCCACATGACTGTATCATTGCTGATAAGGATAATCTCTTATTGTGACAACAGTAAGATGATGGTGAACTTAAAGGTGAAAGTGACATCTGGCATCAGAGCACTTGCAAAGTGATTCAGGGGATTAAAGGATTAAGAGATTTCTGTTTCTGGAATTCTCTTTAGATGCAAATATTCAGCTTTTTTTGTTGTGATGACCCTCACCCTGGTTTTCCTGGATTAATTGATTTTTTAAATGTCAGGATAATATTTTGTATGCTGCAGGCTGTTATTGCAAAAATAATGTACATGTAAGTATTTGCACACAACTGTGATGCTCCAAGAAGGAGGCACTTCAAAGAAATTCACAGATTTGATGTTGCATTCAAATGAAATATCAAAACCTACTGAATATCTACAGTTATTTTCAGGTGGCAAAAAATATCTTTTTTCAAAAAATTTTCAAAAAATCAATTTTTTTTTTCTTTTCAATTTGTTAATGAATGTTTCTGTTTTCCTTTAGAGGGAGGAATCAGACCGCGTTGAGGCCTCCATGGTGCTAGTAGGTAAGCTACTGTTTGCAATACTTTCATTCTGGATCTGGAGTAAGTGTGTTTTGTGTGCATGAGTGTTTGGATCCACATTTTCTTTTATTTGTGTGTTTGTGTATATAATATTTCTGTCTCTTCTGAATCAGGAGCCTTGGACTTCCTGGAAAATCCCACAGTTGTGTTTGTGCGTCTGAAGGAAGCAGTGGTGCTCGACTCTGCCTTGGAGGCCCCGGTGCCTGTACGCTTTGTCTTTGTTCTGATTGGCCCTGGCAAGACTGACATGGACTACCACGAGACTGGCCGTGCAATGGCAGCCTTAATGGCAGATAAAGTGAGTTACTGTAGCTAACATTTTTTCTAAACCAATGTAAACTACAATGTGTGAGCACTGATGCTTTAACAGAGGACATGATTTCCCAAAGACACTTTTGAAGAGGTTGAGCTCATGAAGCTGTGGTTGCACGGCAGTCTAAAATAAAAAGTGATATTATTGTTTTGCATTTTCACATTCTAGCATTATAGTCAAGTCATTCGAGTTCATGTTGAGTCTCAAGCCTCCAGCGCTGGAGTCGATTAGTCATTTGCTCTGTGAAATGTTAAAAAATTGTGAAAAATGCAATTTACCATTACTTAGAACCCACATTGATGTCTTTGATTTGCTTGTTTTGTCCAACCAACAGTCCAGAATCTTAAGATATTCAATTTACTGTTAATTTTCTGTTGATCGACTGATCGTTGCAGCTCTACTGATTTGTATTTGAAGACCATCAAATCTCTCATTTTCTTCCTCCGCCCTTCACATGTTTTCAGCAATAATTTCCATTCTTGTCACCAATAGAATCTAAGTGAATATTTTGTGTTGGAGACATTTTCATTTGACAGTTTACCAGCAGTCTTACTCCTGTAGCAATACATGTTTGTAGTAGTTACACTTTCCTATCAGTGTAAGATAAAGTGTCATGGTACATGAAAGTGTCAGCAAACCAATAATCACATATAAATTCATCATTATTAAAGTCTGTGTTAATTAACAAGTGATTAAAATTAAGAGTTGAGTCACAAATAAGTCCACTCTCTCCATCTCTACCCACCAGGTGTTCAATCAGGCAGCATTTAAGGCAAAAAGTGCCCGCGAGCTGACTGATGCTGTGTCCGACTTCATGGACTGCAGCATTGTCATCCCACCCACAGAGATCCAGAGCGAAGCGATGCTCAGCTCCATCATCAGCTTTCAGAAGAAGTTACTGCAGGACCGGCTCCAGTCCTCTGATCCCACACTCCGCCTAGAAGGGAAGCCTCGCAGAGGTGGGACGTAATCTACCACCACACGCTCATAACTACAGTATCAGTTGAAATTCTTCATGGTCAACTTCAATTTAACAAAAAATTTCTTGAGAATTTTCAGATGTAGTATATTCATCTAAGGTTGAAATTGTTTTCCCCCAGTTTCCATCTCTACCGGGCCTCCACCTGACGACCCCCTGGCCCGCACAGGTCGACCATTTGGTGGGATGATTCGAGACATAAAGAGGCGCTTCCAGCACTACAAGAGCGACATCACAGATGCTCTCAACGCCCAGGTCCTTGCTGCCGTCATCTTCATCTACTTTGCCGCCCTTTCTCCTGCCATCACCTTTGGAGGACTGCTTGGTATGTGTGTGTGTATTTGAATGACATGTGGTGTTTCTGTTTTATGCAATAAATTCCAATAATCATGTCTTTGTTGCTTCAGCTGATAAGGTGGATAATATGATGGGAGTTCCAGAGCTCCTCATCTCCACCAGCATCCAGGGGATCATCTTCTGCCTCATTGCTGCTCAGCCTGTCCTGGTCATTGGTTTCTCTGGTCCTCTGTTAGTGTTTGAGGAAGCCTTCTTTGCTGTGAGTTATAACAATGAATCATATCCACATCGAAGTGATCTGTAGAGCTTTCCATAATAGTTGCTGATCCATATGATTCAGCCCATTCCACTAATTTTTTTAAAACTTCTTCTTTAACTTACTGGCTGCCATTTTATACCAAAATTTGACGGAGGTCATGGCCAGACATGAACTGTGCTCATCGTAGGTTTCATTGGCAATCCCCCTTTCAGTTCTGCAAGTCCCAGGGCATTGAGTATATTGTTGGGAGAGTGTGGGTCGGAGTGTGGCTGGTCATCATTGTGGTGATCATCGTGGCCTGTGAGGGCAGCTTCCTGGTGCGCTTCATCTCCCGCTTCACCCAGGAGATCTTTTCCATCCTCATCTCCATCATCTTCATCTATGAAACCTTTTCCAAGCTGGGGAGGGTAAACCATCTTCACCCATTTCACACATGCCTGAATTTCATCTGTCTGATTGAAATCTGTTGTTTTTTTTAACATCTGCCATTGTAATGCAGTTTATCAGAAAATAATGACTCCTCATCTACACTCTCCTGACTTCACACCTCTCCAGATCTTCAAGGCCCATCCACTGATTCTGAATTACGACCATCTGAATTCAACTTTGGAAAATCCCTGGCACTCAAAAGTGGAGGAGACATTAATCTATGACAATGCTACTGGCAACACGACTCTCATTGTCAAGACTATTAATCCTCCTTACCCCAACACTGCCCTGCTCTCCATGTGCCTCATGCTCGGCTGTTTCTTTATTGCCTACTTCCTGCGGCAGTTCAAGAACGGCACCTTTCTTCCTGGAAAGGTGAGTTGGCTATAATTGTGTAATTAGGCGATCCCCAGTTTGTTTCAGAGGAAATGTTTTGCTAACAATTTAATCAACTGTTGGATTAAATGTAAACTCTTACAGATCAGGCGCCTGATTGGTGACTTTGGAGTGCCCATTGCCATTTTCCTCATGATTGTCGTGGACTACAACGTTAATGACACCTATACTCAGGTTGGTCAATGCTCCTTAGTTTTAAAGGATAGGTTCACAATTTTTCAAGTCTGAGTTAAAACAATAGTCATATGAACACTGAAACAGATTTGAAAGTGAAGGTCAGTATGAACAGGATAAATGATTAGAGCAAGAAAAACCTGTTTCAATGTTCATTTGGACACCTGACTATTGTTTTAGGACAGACTTGAAAAAATTGCGAACCCATCCTTTAATGCCTTGTTTCTGTGCTGAATACATGAACAATAACTCTGTTACTTTTTTCCCTACAGAAACTAGTGGTTCCAAAAGGTCTGATGGTGTCCAACCCTGCCAAAAGAGGCTGGCTTATTAACCCCTTTGGAGAGAGCAAGGCTTTCCCCGTGTGGATGATGTTTGCGTGCTGTGTCCCGGCCCTACTCGTCTTCATCCTCATCTTCCTGGAGTCTCAAATCACAACGTGAGTTGTTATATCTCAACAGCAAAACCACTCAATGGATTATATATCGAGTCTGAGTACAAAGGCTAATCTGAATTCTTTGATTTCTCACCAGCCTCATTGTGAGTAAACCCGAGAGGAAAATGGTCAAAGGCTCAGGGTTCCACTATGATTTACTTGTGTTAGTGGGCATGGGAGGAATCGGTGCAATATTCGGTGTGCCATGGCTCAGTGCTGCCACAGTGCGGTCTGTCACTCATGCAAATGCCCTCACTGTCATGAGCAAAGGGCCCAAACCTGTGATCGAGAAGGTGATGGAGCAGAGGATCAGTGGCGTTCTGGTGGCACTGTTGGTTGGTAGGTGTTGTCCAATCACCCAACATATCTAGACTTCTACACATATCTCAAGTCTAGTTTTAGTTTACTTGGCTGTTCTATCATTTGTTGTGTTGAGCTGATTACAGACTAAGAATTAGACTTTCATCAATCTTCTTTAAAACAATCCTTCATCCGAGTATCTGTTTGTGTCAAGGTCTGTCTATCCTGATGGAGCCGATCCTCAAGATGATTCCCATGTCGGCCTTGTTTGGGATCTTCCTCTACATGGGGGTTACGTCACTGAATGGCATCCAGCTGTGGGACCGTGTGCTGCTTCTGCTCATTCCTAAGAAATACCACCCTGATGAGCCATACGCCACAAGAGTAAGAGTCCCCTGATGACATGGTAGCTAATATGAAGAGAATGGTGCAAGGACTTAAGGTTTTGATTCTCAGCAAGGCTGAGTCTCATTACATCTGTTCATGTTTTGTCATGACATTTCATATCAGTTCATTTTATCTAATTTGACACTTTGTCATTTAATGTCATGTAATCATGTTATATCCAATAATTATGGAGCATGCTGGACTGTTGCTACGTCACTTTAGGTGCTAAGAGCAATGTGCTTCAAAAACAAACAAACAGAAATGTGTGCAGATGCATCTGTTTAACGTTACATTTTGAACACAGGTGAGCACAGGAAGAATGCACTTGTTCACGGCCATCCAGATAGTGTGCCTTGCAGCTCTATGGATTGTGAAGTCTAGTCCAGTGTCCCTTGCACTTCCCTTCATACTCATCCTCACCATCCCCCTACGCATGTTTATGACTGGGCGCCTCTTCACTGAGCTGGAAATGAAATGTGTAAGTGGCTCTTCATTTCAACAAATACAATATGGAAATTCAGACTTGAGCTCTTGGTAAGACAAAGCTAGCCGAGCCTGAAGTGTGATGTGGAATGTGAGTGTGTGTGGATGTGAAGTGCTCATTCCTTTGTGTCTGTTGTGTTTTAGTTGGATGCTGACGATGCCAAGGTGACATTCGAGGAGGAGCCAGGGCAGGATGTATACTTTGAATCTCAGATGCCATTGTAAATGGCATCTGAAGGGCAGCACGGTGGCAGCACTGTTGCCTCACAGCAAGAAGGTCCCGGGTTTGAACCACCGGCCGTCCCAGGTCCTTTCTGTGTGGAGTTTGCACGTTCTCCCCGTGTATGCGTGGGTGTCCGCCAGGTGCTTCAGTTTCCTCCCACCATCAAAAACATGTATGTTAGGGTTAATACTCTTGTTAGTGCCCCTGACCAAAGAACTGGAGTTGGGCAATACACTGCAGCTGCCCACTGCTCCTAGTGTGTGTGTGTGTGTATAAGAAGGGTCAAATGCAGAAGATCAATTTTATTTTAATGTATGTGAGTATTGAGAAATGACAATAAAGAAATCTTAATCTTAATCTTAGATGTCTTCAATGACAGCTACAACTATATTTAATATTAACGAAGGATTTTTTTTATTTATATGTGGCTCAAATGAATGTTTCATCATCTACCTATGAGCACAAAAAACATATGAGTGTTTTATACATATATATATATATATGGAGAGAGAGAGATTTGTAGATATATATAGATATTCCACTTTACTGTTCCAATGGATAATAATATCTGTCTTGGTCAAACATTTCAGAACACAACTGTCACTCAGGTAAAGTCTTTGCATTATGTTTTATATTATTTTGTCTCACACACTACTGAAGCTGGAAGTATTCACTGATATTGACATAACACTGATATGTTTTTACAAAAAAGAACGAAAGAAAAAAATGCAAGTTTAGAAGAGGCACTCATGCTTGAAAATGACAATGCATTAAAAATAAGCAAATCTTCAGTCATGCAAACACAACAATGGACACATTACTGTTGTATACTGTTGTATAACAGCCAAAATGTTTTGTTTTTCCAAGCAACTATGCATTGAATGTAATGTTGTAACATGTTCCACTGAAGTTATTGTTGGATTCACTTGCTTAAAGTAAAGTCCAAACTCTGAATTAAGAAAGACATGATTTAGAAGGCAATGATGCTCACAAAGTGTACATATTTCAGCAAATAGGATCAAACTGGTAACACTGAAGTGCAAAAGAACAACACCACTGTGTGGCATTACAGAAAAATAGAAAATTTTGAATTTCTTTGTGTCGTTTTGTGTGTAATGTTGCTGCATTCTTTTCATCTCTCCATAAATAATAAAAAACTACCTCCAAAAACAACCCTCCACAAAGTTGCAATCCCTGCACGTATACACACACAGTCGTCTCAGGTTTTTCTATCTTTTGGTGATCAGAGTCATAATTTCACATGTCAATATATCAATACTATGATAGAAGAGATTACTGTTTATTCCATCACAATAATCTCTCATATTAGCAAAAAAAATAGTTTTGTAACTGGTAAACTTTTGGTAGGGATGCAGGATTGATAAAATGCTCTCCCTACCTGATTTCTTATTTCTTTAAAGGATTTTGATGATGAATAACTTTTAACTGTGCAGTTTTTTCCTAGTAACTGTGTACTCATAAGCAGCCTGAGAAAATCACATTTCATGCAAAACTACAATGCAAAGTGTTTTACATAACACAGTAATTCAAAACAGAATAGAATTGAATTGTATTATCCTACTACAGCAGGAAATGTGTCTTTGTCTCACCATAAAAAACAACACAATAAAAAACGATAAAACAATGAAGATATCTACATAAGGTCAAACATCAGCAGTACAGCAATATACTGTGTGTGCAACAGTTACACAGTTATACAGTTTAATGGGATCCCACAACATTGGGATATTCTAGTGCTGTTGGTGATAACTGTGAATGACCACTAGCATCAGTGGTCATTCATTTTGTTATTAAAGGACGGATTTGATGCTAAAAAGACTGTGAATGTGGCAGATATCCACTTGATGTGACTAACTAAGCCTCATATAAGCTTCAGATAAACTTTTAAATGCATTTTTGCACAAAATGACAATGAGGACACGTTGTGGATTTTGGCGCCACATTTGAAGGGGGATCTTTTAATAGCCAGTATGGACAGGAGGAATGATTACAGCGAGGAAAACCTCTTTCAGTGTTCATATGGGCACCTGACTGCTGTTTTAAGACAGACTTGAAAAAATGTAAACCTATCATTTAACACGTTTGATTTCCCTGCTATGACATGTCAAAATAATATCTTCCGTGAAAAAGACCTATTCAATGATTTTTGTGACGACTCTACATACTCCTGCACAGTAGGTGGCACCGTGCTCCGTTATATCGCTGGATGTTTGGAACCAGCTTTACGCACACAGAAGAAGAATGCTCATTGGCTGCATGGTGTGACGCTACTCTTTACTCGTACTTGATTGGTTGCTGTCTCAGAAAGGATTCGCCCATTCGATATGGAGGGGTTCGTACATGTTGTTGGCTGAATAAACACAAGACATGTGTTTCTCTGCTGTTTTATGGGTGTTTTGGTTCTGCCAACGAAGATAACGGTAACAACAAGTTAGTAGTAGATATATCGTTCGGTTATAAATCTCTATGTAATCGTTCATTTCGTGAAACTAAGCTAAGCTAAGTTTGCTTGGATAGCTGGAGTGACTGGATTGACTCAAATGCACAGGCTGCATCCAGCTAACACACTAAAGACTTCTGCAGGAAACTTTTGTTTTTGGAAAAACCAGTGAAGCTGAAATGGAGACTGAAGAATCGGGTTTGTACAGTTAAATAAAGCGTGCATTATTCGTTTTTGGCCATTTAACAGTAAATTCTTTACTGAAATGCACCAATGATGAAGTATTTTTTTCTTTTTCTGTTCCTGTCATTGCTATAGGGTGGACCAAAGCAAACCTCCAAAAGCTTCTGGCTGCAATGAAAACCAACCTCTCACAAAATGACAGAATGAGAACATTTTACCAAGGAATGAAGAGTCTAGACTGGGATAAAGTGGCTTTCCCCCCTTTCTCACCTGAAGCATGTCAAGAAAAGTGGAAGGACATGTTGCGGAAGGTGGGTCATACTTGAATTATACATTTTCAACTGACAAAAACAATCTCACCACTCTTAGCTGGGACTTTCAGCCAAATCACAACAGATGCAAGGTTCAAAATTCAGTGTCAGCTCCAGTTTCCAAGGTCAAGAATGAACTTTCATTCGAAATATAAATGGTCACTTTTAAAGATTCAGTACTTTTCTCTTCAAACATACACAGTTCTGTGCAAAAGTAAAGTCAGGTTGCTTTCAAAAATAATGCCATGAATAGTTTTTATTTATCAATTAACTTCAAATTAATTCAGTGAATAGAAGAAACCTAAATAAAATAAATATTTGGTGTGACCACACTTTGCTTTTAAAACAGCACTAGTCCTCCTTGGCACAGTTTTTTAAGGTACTTGGCAGGTCGGTTGTTCCAAACATCTCGGAGAACTTGTCACAGTTCTTCTGTGGATTTAATCATCTCAGTTTCTTCTGTTTCTTCATGTAATCCTAGACTGACTCCACGATGTTGAGATTAGGGCTCTGTGGGGGCCAAACCATCTGTTGCAGGACTCCTTGTTCTTCTTGTTGCTGAAAATAGTCCTTTAGGATGCTGGCTGTATGTTTGGGGTCACTGCTATGCTGCAGAATAAATTTGGGACTGATCAGAAACCTTTCTGATGTTATTGCATCATGGATAAGAATCTAAACATCTAAAGAGCCTAAAACCTTTGCACAGTGCTGTATACCTGTTTTGAGTTTCCGGTATCACTACAGTATTTTAACCCTTTTCATTAGTAATATGTCTTAAACTGCCATGTTATTACTTGATACCAAATTTGAGGGTCTCAGCCAAAGGGAATTCTGTTATTTTCAGTTGGGAGTTTGTAATTTTGTGAATATATGTATTATTACTTGTTGGTACCTGAGGCTGGGTGTCACTGTTAGAATGGCAGCTATAGTCAAAGGGGATTATGATATTAGGTAGGGTTTTTTTTCCAGTTGTTCCCCTCCATAGTGAGATTAAAACACATCTTAAACTGATTTTTTTTTATCTTGCTCAAGGACACTCAAGCATTGCAGAAGCTTGAATCTTGATGCACTGCTCATAATGTCACCATGATGTTCATTTTTAACACTTTTTCCTGTCGTGCTACCATCAGGATGCCCTGGTTCAAATAGGGACATTTGTCAGGTTGTTCAAGTTAACAAGCTAATTGTAAAATATTTCCTTCAGTGGTGAAAATATGCAACAAACTACAACTTAAAATTTCAAAATATTACATAAATACAGTCTTATAAATGTTGTTAGTTAGGTGTAATATTCTTGTCGTTCTTTTTCAGATGCGCAAGATTCGGACCCTCACAGAGCTCATTGTTGAAGCTGAAGATGTCATTTCCAATCCTACCCTGAACCAAAAGGTAATCACAGCACGATCAAGCTTTAGATGGCTTCATGTCATAAATGTGAAGTTGGGTGATGTAAGGCAGTATTTTAAATATCATCAAGGCCACTGTGGTAGTCCACAAATCTGCAAGACACTAATGAAATGATGTACAACCATTCATGTAGCTGGTCTGGTACATAGCGTGTTGATTATACATGTGATTATAAACACTCACCTGCACTATAAGGACATGGATATGACTTAAAGGACCATTGTTTAAGATTTATGAGGTTGCAGATTGCAACCAACTGAATTGATTCTGTGACTTTATAGCGATTAATCTTTCCTGCAGATCCACCCAGAACTCCCGAAAGCACCCACCCCAGCAAATGCCATTTTTTATGAGGAGAACGTGGCCAAGTTTCATAAGAAGTACCCAAACATGGACAACAGAGAGTTATTGAAGTTGATGATGAATAAGTACGTGGGGCTCCCAGATGAAGAGAAGGTACGGTCAGAGAGAGGCCACTGCGAGAACAGTGTTTCCTCCCATTTGGTTTTGCCTAAGGCCTCAAATTTTAAATGATGAATTACAGACTTTTTTCTACTAATCACAGGCTAAATATGAAGAGAAATACCAGCGTGCAAAAAAAGAATACGAGAGAAGGATGGAGAAGTTCAGGTAGTACCATGTTATCCCATTACATTTGGACCAAAGGGCTGCCCATGTAAGTTCAGTGTCAAGCAAAGTCTTTGTCTTACAGGGAACAGTATCAAGAAGCTCCCCATTGTAAGAGAAAGACCAAGCGGAAGAGGAAGAAGGTTTCTAAAGACACCTCAGATGTAAGAAGGGGTCACCTGTGCCAGTCCTTGTTTTTACAGGACATGTGGTACTGGTAAAATGTTTTGTTATTTTGTCTAGGGGATTTAATCACCAATCAGCCTCTCAACTGTACCAGCAACTAAAAGGACACAACATACACTGAATAATACCTTGATTGGCAACAAGACGTGGACACAGGCTTTACCTGACACAACAAACATGTTCCCGGCAGGGTTTCTCACACCTGTTGTGTGGTTGTCCCAGCTCGCTCGGGTCCCCTTCTCATCATGCCAACCATGCATGATGAGAGTTTGCCATTGGATTCAGTTCATAAAGGTTAAAGGGGACGTATCACTCACATTTACAGGTCTATATTTATATTCTGGGGCTCTAATGGAATATCTTTGCATGATTTACAATTTAAAAAAACTCCATATTTATCTTATACCGGTCCTATATGCAGCCCCTCAGTTCAGCCTCTGTCTGAAAACAGGCCGTTTTAGCTCCTGTCTCTTTACGGCCCCCCTCCTGATGAGCCCACTCTGTTCTGCTGGACAATTTTGTTTGACATTCAGGGAGCATTTTTACATATGTTCATCTCAAATTTTGGACCTTTGACCATCAAAATGGGAAATGACAGAGCAGGCCTGTGACCATGACACACGTTTGCATGAGTAGCCGGGTTTATTCTTTTCCCTCAAATACCTGTTAATTTAATATTTGTATGTGATATCTGATTAAATGAAGCTCATGTGGTTCCACCATACATACCACTGCTTGCAGTTGAAATCTTAATTAATGATCTTCAAATTGTTGTGTGACCTCTTTTGACAAAGCAGGGTGAACAGTGTTCTGAGGACGCAGAAGAAAACAATACAAAGAAATCCAGAGATGGTCTACCTCCCAAACCTCCTCAGTATGCTGTACACACACACACACACATGCACACACACACACTTACGGAGACAATGGACATCATGCACATTCACCAATCCTATTAAACTTAGAATTTACTCTCATTTCACATATGGTCCAGACCTGTCATACGGGTTGTGTACAGATAGAAAAGGTTTTGTCTGTGTGTTTGTGTTATAGCGATGGGTATAGTCTATTCTGCAAAGAGCAAGTGGGGAACATGGAGGGTGTCTCTGGACAAGCCTTTGTGACTGTGTGGGCCAAACGATGGCAAAAGTTGACCGACAAGCAGAAAAGCGAGTACAAAACACGCAGCCAAGAGGTACGAACACACACAAACAATTGCAGATAGAGAGTGCTACAAAAATCATATGCTGTACTAGAAGACTCTGAAATCAAAATTAACATGCCAGGTTACAGTAAAAAGTCATAAATCCCAATGACATAATTTGTTTATTTCTTTCAGTTGCAGAGAGAATACTCGGTCAGACTGAATCAGTATCTGTCGGTAAGTCATTTACATGGCCACAGTTTGATCATGGAGCAGATACTAACAGACTTTGTGTGATAATATGGTTTATGTTCCTCAGACTTTTGATGCAGATGAGCAGCAGCGGATCCTAGATGAGAATAATATCAAAAGACCTAAACCGTGCAAGGTGAGAAGTATTTTCATGATTGTGATACTGTTAAAATGAATCATCACAAATTTAAACACACTTTAAGCACATAGATTGCTGCCCAACCGCTATAAGGTTATATCACACTGAACATTTACTACATTTTCCAAATACACTGAGGAGAAGACTTTTTGTTAATACTTGGTTGACTAACTTGGTAATAAATTTGGGGAACTTTAATCAATTGTTCATTGTTATGTCATTAGGTGTTTCTCTTTGCCACTATGCCTCTTACAAACACTAGCTTATACTCAGTGGGGAATGATTTTTGCAGTCAAAAAATGATGGTGGATTGATTTCCTCTTTTAAAAATAAATGTTTGTCAATGATATGCAGATCACTAAAAGACAGGTGAAGTCTGTAAAGACATTTCCTGGCGAGCCCAAGATGCCCTGTCGGTGAGATTAACAACATTCATGCCTTCAACTTAACCAGAATTCACTAAAACTTGCAGCAAAATGAATCCCCAGCTGAAGACAAACGTGTGACTGTGAATTTCCCTTCACTCTCACAGATCTGGCAATGTAATTTTCTGCAAAAAGCAGATGGAACAAATAAAGGAGAAAGTCCCAAATGGAAGAAAGCGCTTCGTCAAGGTCCAGCAAATGTGGAAGGAACTCTCCACCAGGGAGAAGGAAGGCTACAAGGAGCAAGTCAATGACAACTTAAGAAAATACTCAAAGGAGCTGCAGAAGTGGTTTGAGGTATAAAGAAAACTCTCTTTCTAATTGTATAGGCAAGTTTCTTTTAAACTTTCAATGGAAGGTCCCTTTAAATGTGTCACATTTTACATTCTTCAGACGTTGACGGCAGCAGAGCAGGAAGGCTATCGGATTTGTAACCCCAGTGTAAGAACTCATAAAAATACAATTATTTCTTTCTTTCTAAGTGTGTCTTTGATGTTTTATTTCTGATTGCTTTCTGAAATTCAAAATGTTCTTGACTTTGCAGAAATGTAAATACCTTGATGCCACCCAAACGGAAACTAACAACACAGAAGTAGTGTACATACCCTCAGTGAGTGTTGATTCAACACATTAAAGAATACACTCATCTCAACCACACATTCATGATGTGACCAGTAAAAAGCTCTGATAGTACAGGCTGCCTTACTGAAGTTTAAATTTGTCTCAGCAGAAATACTTATTATGTTATTTTAACAATCATTAGATTTATACTAATTAGCATGTAGTAAATAGTGCATTGTAAAGTCAGTAAACTCATACTTATGTGTAATGTATGTCCTGAAAGAATATTAGGACATAATTTATAGAATCCTTGAAAATAAAACACAACCTCACAAAGCTCTAATTTTAAATTTATTGTATCTCACACAGGATTCAGAAGATGAAGACATCGAGGACAGCAGCAGTGATGAAGAAGAGAGTGACGAGGTTAGAATACTAAAACATGATATATTTTTTTGTACATTTCATTTTGCATCTGTCTGTTGAGATTTTATAAAAATTTGTTGATCCACAGGAGGAGGAGGAAGAAGAGGATGATGATGATGACGTCATAATGTTTGACATCTATTAGATAGCAGCAGAAGGACCTTGCACACATACATATACACGCTTAGTTCAGAGCTGGATTCTGGATTTGAGAAGACGGACAAGCGCTCCAATGTCTTATTGTCTTATTTTAATGACACTTTGTTTTGTGGCCACATTGGCTGGAAGGTTGCCTTCACTTGTCCTCCTACATGTACGCAGTGTGCCACACCAAAGGCTGGATTACTAATTGTAAGTGCAGGAAAAAAACACTGTCAGGTATTTTAAGGGTTTAACACTTAAAAACTCTAAGAAGGTGAGCTTCAAAATAACTAAATAGTGAGAAGCTATTTGAGAAAATAGATTTATTACCTAATCTAGAAGCCCTGTCTTAAAGGGTCCCTGTGTGAAAATCATGTTGTAAGAACTTTATTATTTAAGTAGATATTATGCTTACATGGTGCATATTCCTAATTTGTTCAAATTGCCACATTACCAACCTGAGTCTATTTAGTGGAAAACATGGAGGGTCCCAGCTGCTTGTTTTGGTCCCCAGGGGGCCCCTTAGCAGATCAATCCATCCACAACATACTGCAATCAGCTTGTCTGTTCCTTTTGGATAAAGGATACAAGAAAAAAGAAAAGACCTTTACTCAACTGACTTTTCTACTTCTACACTGTGAAAGTATGATGGCCACATATTTATGTTGTTGAAACTTATTTTAGATGTCAGGGTGTTTTTTTGTTGTTGTTTTTTTTTAAAACTTGCATTAGCCATTCACATAGCCTGATTTGTTACTATTGGTGTGATTGATTATTACGGAGATTTTTTTACATGACGTTGAAAAGTAATAGACTACTTTATCAAGGATTGATTTTTATTTGTTTAAACCCATGCATATTTTTGTTTGTTGTTTTCAGACTGGGATATGTTTCTAATAAACACTTTTTATACAATGATGTGATTCATTTTTGCGATGTTGTGATATCGTAAAATGAAGAAGACAAACTTGACCAGGTTTAAAAAATAATACGTTGGCTTACAGTTACTTCTAATACCAAACAAAAGGCCAGTTTAACCCTGCATTACGCGGGGTAAGGCGCAGTCACATGCTGGCCTGGATGATAAATACATGAGAAAAGCGCCGGCAGTGCAGCAGAGGAAGCACTTGGTGGAAACTCGTGCATCGATCGATTGCTACTGTCTGATCTCTGATATAAAGATGGATGCCTGCCGAAATAGGTAAATAAACACAATTAGGAAATTTGCGTGGCTGTGATTGCGATATTCTTCATTAATAGGCTTTATGTTGGGACACAAGCGTTGTTTTTCCTCATTCGCGGTTTGTACGGGGACTTGAGAGGCGAACAGCCGCAGTGCAGCAGTGCTGGGTCCGGGGACGAGCCTCGCTGTAGTCAAATGTATGTCTTCAACAGCAAAACCATTCAGCCAGCTACAAATGTGTTACATTGTCTCTTAATCGCTCCTTTCGGTCCGATACATTTTATATGTTTAGCTGCTAGCTGTAGCCCCTGTTGACCCTGTGGTTTTGTGAGACGGATACCGGTGTTTCGGTTTAAGGAGTGACCGAGTTAACTGGTGACTTTCGGCCGAATGTGTCGTGGTTGCTCATAGTGACGGCAGCTGTTGAAAACACGAACAGTATATATAGGTGTCCTCCTAAAAGCCTTATCAATTTAGCTTTAATTATTACATACGTATGTGCTTATTATCTACGCTACCCATTTACGTTTCAGTTAAATTGAACTTGAGTGAAGCATTCA
The DNA here is from genome assembly GCF_963924715.1 of Thunnus thynnus. NCBI lineage: Eukaryota > Metazoa > Chordata > Actinopteri > Scombriformes > Scombridae > Thunnus > Thunnus thynnus. Next base: position 14,979,208 of record NC_089536.1, on the reverse strand, counting down.
CCTAACGTTACAATGTGGGAAACAAATCATAGCCTATAAATTGGCAGTGCAGCTGCAGCCTATCTTGGGACTTTGTACCGTTATTCTCAATCGGCAAATGGCCCATATTCAACCAATTAACCTGCTTTGTCATTGTGTACACGCTTTAAGTACAGTTTGTGTCTAGATATTGTGTACAAACTGTTGGCCAGTACTCACTCGGTTTGACCATAGACTGTGGATTTGACCAGTTTACCGTCCATTGAACTGGTTAACGACATCCAGCGTTTTTCTCTCAAACAAGCCATTTAAAAAGATTGAGTTCAGAAAAATAAGTGAAGAAATGTGAATGCCTCTTTTTGGCGACACCATTTAATTTATACAAGGTAAGATAGAAAAGGACCAGGCGAATATATACTGTAAGATAATCCAAGGCTTTTAGGAGGACACCTAAATGTTCTGTTCGTGTTTTCAACAGCTGCCGTCACCACGACAACCACGGACACATTCGAGTAAAAGTCATCAGTTAACACGGTCGCTCGTTAAACCGAAACACCGCCTCTCTTGTAACCTCTTGGCATTTTCAATTCCTCCAGCCTATTCATAGCCACGCTCTTTGTTTTGTTCAGCAAGGTTTTGGCTAAGCTACTCTCATTAGACAGTAATGCTCGGGCCAGCAGGGTGAAAATTAAGCCAACGTCACGTTTGTGGCTCCTTCTGTGTCTGTTTATTGAGATGTTGCAGTGCTTCAGCACCAACCTTATTCTGTTTTGTGCCATTCGCAGGTTATAAACGTGGGAAGTAAATCCCTGGCAGTGCTCAACGTGCAGTTGTAAGTAGCCGCATCGCATTCAAGGCGTCAATACACTGATTTACATTCATTGTTTAAACATGAATCAGTGCCACTGTGTTGCTAAATGTGTTTTCTCTCCCGCTGCAGTCCTGTTTTGGGCCAATGCTTGCAGCATGACCACAGCAGCGTCGGCTCATCTTGTAGTTCTGGCAAATGAAAATGGAGGAGGTTTCAATGTCCAGCCTGGACAACAGCAAGCTGGAGGTACAGTAGAGCAAGGCCACTGTGTAATAATGGCTCAACATTTCATCTGCAGACACACTGCAGAACAGACAGTGATAACATCAGCCTTGTGAATGAAACAATTAGACATTCTTGTGTGTCTCTGGGCTTAAAGGATAGGTTCACAATTCTTCATGTGTGACTTCAAACAACAGTCAGGTGTCCATATGAATGTTGACAGAGGTTTTGCTCCTGTTCATACTGCCCATTAAAAGATCCCCTCCGTATTAGCTTACAATGTAAGTGAAGGAGGACACTATCCACAGTCCTTGCTTGCACAAAAATGTATTTAAAAGTTAATCTAAAGCCAATATGAGGCTTCAACTGTTAGACAAGTCTTTGTAATATAACATTCTTTCTTTAAGTTTCTGCGGACACTGTTTTCCTGCCTAAAAAGACAGCAACTTCGAAAGATATCCATTTGTGTTCACTAATTTGGACGGCTGAAGCCTCACATTATCTTCAGATAAACTTTTAAATACGTTTTTGCACAGAAGGAGGACTGTGGAGTGTGTCCCCAATAACATTGTAAACACATAAGGAGGGGATTTCTTAATGGTCAGTAAAAACAGGAAGTATGGTTACAGTGAGCATGACATGTTTCAATGTTCATATGGTTACCTCACTATTGTTTTAAGGCACACTTAGAAAAATTGTGAACCTATCCTTATAACATATGTCTGTTTCCTCGGCCCCTCCCTGTCAGGGCCTAGCTCAGGACATCCTGTCTGACCTGGTGGAGGATGCATGCCTGGGTCTTTGCTTCGAGGTCCACCGGGCCGTCAAGCAGGGCTATTTTTTCCTGGATGACACGGACCAAGAAAGTATGAGGGACTTTGGTGAGCACAAAGCACAAAGGCCAGAAAATGTATAATTGTTTCCTATGCATTGAGGTTAGCTACAATAAATTCATTACACTAGGTTTGTCTATTATGAGATCCATGACCACTTGTGTTAAATTTCCAGAAATTGTGGACCAGCCAGGATTGGATGTGTTTGGCCAGGTGTACAACCAGTGGAAAAACAAAGAGTGTGTATGTCCCAACTGCAGCCGGAGCATCGCTGCCTCACGTTTTGCCCCACACCTGGAGAAATGCCTGGGGATGGGACGCAACAGCAGCCGCATAGCCAATCGCAGGTACGAGAGTACAGCAGATCACCACCCAACCCCTCAGTTTCTAGTGCGCATATACTGTATGCATGATGTTGGGATGTAAATACACTTTCCAGTATTCTCCCCTTCAACACATGTCACAAAGATAAAACATAAATAAAAAAGACAGATGAAATCATTTCAGATGTAGCTGCAGATGCAAAAAAAAAAAGTAATTAGAGCTCAGATTCAGAATATCTATATTTTATAATATTGAAACTGTTATTTGCAGACAGTAATGCTGAGTCATTGCTGTGTTCTTCCCTCTTTTACAGAATAGTTACTGGTAACAACACCAACAACAAGTCAGAGAGTGACCAAGAGGATAATGACGACGTGAATGATAATGACTGGTCTTACGGGGCAGAAAAGAAAGGTGACGTACTGTACTGCTTTTGACCTGTTTTTGGTGATGCCTGTTTTTGATTGCTAATATAATCCTTTTAATGAAGTTTATGAAATTAATCAAATGCTTTCTAAATTTAAAATGTCATTACTTTTTTTTTACAGCCAAGAAAAGGAAATCTGATAAGGTATGTTAATTGTTATTCTCAGTGGTTTTAATGATATTTTTTTAAAATATAATTTAGTTGTGAGTATTGTACTGTTTTAATAATCCCATATTTGAAACATGATGGGGATATTAAAACAGGAAATGAGACAATGGAGAATATTACTGATTATTACTTGCGTGGACCTATTTTTGTTCCTGTACTGGAATCCAAACAAAATATATTTTCTTTTTCCACCTCAGAATCCAAACTCACCCAGAAGATCCAAATCATTCAAGCATAAGAGCAGTAAGTTGAAATGAATGCTTGATGTTTGTGAACTTCTGTCATCGCTGTTTTTAAATTTTAAGGAAACCACACCTGTTAAAATATATTATAGCTTTCGTGGGAATATTACTCAAGTGTCCCAGCAAAAACACACATTCTGGGTCAAACAGTTGTAGCTTTTGCAGATATTTTCTTGCTTGTCTCAGTTTTACCTTTGAGGCAAAGAAAGTATAGAAGACACTACAGTTTTTTGTTTATACACAATAACCTACTACTTGATCTGATGCTGTGAGCCTCAATAAATGTCACTCTTACAAGTTAAAAGAGTTATTCGGATATGTTTTGCACATTGGAAGCAAATTGCAGAGAAAGGCACAAAGACATTTTTATTAAATCTGAATATATTTCAAATCAGTGTACTCACAACGGCACGCTCAAGTTAATCAAACTAGTCCCAGTGGTAAGTTTACCCATTTTTATACCTATGAGGTCATAAATTGGATTGCATCAAAGGGAGATTATAATATTATTTTTTTGTACATATTTTTTTTACAGTTTGTGCATAAGTTTGTTATTGAGTTGTTTCATTGCTGTGAATAAGACACACTGAAATCTAAAGCTAATCAAGGGCAAGTACTCAACTTACACCGGTGTGACACATGTGAGAATTGACTTTACAGTGAAGTAGGAGACCTCTTGTGTCCAGCAGTTGAACTTTCGAAACGAAAAATATTTGCATATTCATAGATTCTGAATTTTCCAATGAGTCATTTTAAGGGGTTTTTTTGTGGATAAAAAACACGTCAGACTACTTATTATTCCAAGCAGAGGATTTTTATGTGTCCTACAACATGTCATGAGGGGATCTTAAAATTTGTCACTGTTGAATTTGTTTCTCCAGACTAAAATTACTTCCTTCCATGCCAGATTTTTAGGGTGGTAAATCATTTTAGTCATTTCAGTTAGAGGGACATGGCACAGCAGTCACTGTAAGAACTCCACTTTTTAGTGAACACTGTTAGGCTTGTGTGTTTTAACATGCAAATTCATGCTTTAGATCATTCCTGTCAATATTGTTTTGAATATTTGTCTCTTGGCTATGTCTCCATTATGCTTTACATTGATCTAACTAATGATGAAGTGAAGGAAACACTCATTATTGGTATGAATAACACGCTGCCTACTGCTTATTCCCATAGGCATGATGGGTCCTAGACGTCGAATGGACAACCAGGAAAGCCCGCGCATGCTGATGAAAGATGAGGCATTCCCTCAATAACACACTCAGCCACAAACACACATTCTTTTTACCGTATGGTGTATACTTACACACAAACGCGCACACCCGGGAAGACCAATAACACTTCACCCTTTTTTTTTTTTTTTTGTTGTGAAATCAATGGACATTGATGTTATAGGTGACATTTATGGTGTTAACTGCTCTGCAGAAGCAGTCCAGACCTCCCACTGTATACTTGACAGATTTTTTTTATTTTTTATTTTTCCTTCACAAAATCATCGTACCAACACTCATTTTCTTTGTTTTTGAAGTATTTGCTGGAGTCCATAATAATGAATATCACCATTTACGATTTCACTGCACAGAGATAGATTCTGGTGTAATTCATTCAGTGGCCAAGCAGAGGCAGCTGTGTGACAGTGATTGTGTGCACATACAGTATGTTGTTTCTTAAAATACAGAAATGATTAGGCATTAGGTGTACTTATATTTCCTCACCTTTTAAAAAAAAAAAAATCTCATTTTTAAAAAAAAAAATAATGTCACATTATCTTTCGGACAATCATTAATAATGGTTTGTCTTTTTGTTTTCACATTCACTGTCCGGCTCATAGTTCTGCAGCTGAATTACAATACAGTTTATGTGTGTATGTGTGTGTGTGTGAGAGAGAAGCAACTCACGGTTATCATTCACCTGTGGAAACTTGTTTTGAAAATGTTCAGTGAGTGAACCCTTAATTGTACAAGCAGGTATTTGCTGCAGAAAGCAGGTTTCTTTTTGTTTCATTTTTTTGGTGGAGAGATCAGCTTGTTTTCTAGCTCTCAAAAAATGTCTTTGTATCATGTGTTTACATTGTAAAGGGTTACATATATCCTTGGTGTTATGTGATAGTGTAAATATTCAAATAGTTGAATTGCTGCTATCATGACTCAGTTTGTTTCATCTGTCTAGCATAATTTGATTTGTTACCTCTCCTTTAGCCTGGTGTTAACTTGAACTCCGAGCAGGCACTGAATGTGGATTTTTGATGGATGGAAAAAAAGCAACAAAAACCTCAGTAACCTTGATCCAGTGCTTACGAATCATGACCATTTAACCAACAGGGGATGCTGTTGATCAAATGAGGGCAATAATACATCTATTGGATGAGACAGATACAAGAAACGTTGCTGTGTAAAGGTTTTTTTCCAGCATAAGTAGGTAGATCTTATTCTCTGGAAACTGATAAACAGTAAACATACGGTTAACACAGATCCTGTTTCTTCAAAGCAAAGTGTTTTGCATTGAGTTCCTAGAACTGAAAACTGCCTGAGGGAGACAGTTATGCTGCCTTCATGTGCTCTTCCTAAACTCCAATTTTTGAGCTCTGAGCTACAGTTGTAAGTCTAGGTGAAAGGGCCTGGTGATGGGGCTTGAATATTAAGCCTTTAAGGTGGTGTTGCTGAACACAGGCTACATGCTCCACAACAGTTTAAACGATATGGTGAGAATTATCTAAAAAAAATGTGAGATATGTTCGTACATCTGACAACAAAAATCGTTAGTCGAGTAGGTATGAGTGGTGTAACCACAATAAATATTGGGGTATCTTTCACAAAAACGATGTATCTTTGCCCTCATCTGTTTAAATGTACTGTGCATCAGTGCCAGTGTTGTGTTCAATGTAATCAAATTGTGTTTCCTCTCACCTTAACCTGAATCTATCTTTAGTCCTAACCCTAGCCAGTAACCTCTGTGATGACGACTGATGGAAGCACTACGGGAAATACTATTCAAAGGGGAAACAGATTTCGACACAATACTGATTTTGGTTGCCAAATTTGTACTCCGCCTACCTAAGCCAGTTTTAGCACAGATACGTTGGATGGATAAGTGGATCCTACAGTCTTTGAAGCCAAAGGCTGTACTGAAACAAGACTGGAAAAGCAGGCAATTGTCTTAAGGCCCCCAGACCATCAGGGGTTCACTACATGTCTACTGGTTTTATGTCATTTGATATTTTTTAAAATTGCAATTTACACCACCAGAGTGATATATCAGTTCTAGCATCATTACCTTATCTTGTGGCCCTATGTTAAATTTAGTTCTAGTTTACATTGTGCTCACAGGGTACATATTCCTAAATAATTTCAATTACCACAAACTATTTGATGCACAGGAAACCTGACTGATGCCAGTATTAATTTAGCGTAGGAGTACTGGACGGTCTTTGGGTTTCTGGGCAAATATTGAAGCTGCTGTATACAGTAGTCATTCTTAGTGTGAACTTGAAGGCAACACAGTCTATGTATATACACAAAGCACAGAGGGCGGTTGGAGATTAGGTGTCAACTGGGACCACTCTTCGCTCTGAGGCCCCCTAACAGGTCAATCCAGCCATGTTATGAGATCAGTTGATAACCACACATTTAAGTGGAGTTGTGTTAACAACTACAGGAATCTGAGGGGGGGGGGGGGGGGGGGGGGGGGGGGGGGGGGATATTTTGGGGTTGGCAGTTATAATGTGGAACAAAGCAAAATGTGGAGGAAGGCATCAGTGCCCAGGTAATTAAAAAAAAAAAGTCCCAGCATCTTGATAGTTCAACTTTAGGTATTGTATGACATTCGTAATTGAAAAATGTAATTTCAGTTTATGTTCACACTATAAACTGTATATGGTTCACACTAAGAGGATCAACGTTACTTTTTAGGCGAAAGTTATGGTAAATGTCAAAATTTCCGATATTAATGAAGGCAGCATCTGGCATTGTGTGTGTGTGGGCAGTTGCGAAAATACTTGGTATTGCTTTAGACACTCACTTTGTTGGAAGTCATGCATTAACATGTTTTTCAATAGCCTCATAATGAAATAGCTAACTTCATTAGCTAGTGACAGATATCAAGACATAAGGGGCGTTAAAGGAGATGACAAAGAACAGAAAACAAGCAGTTGTAGGTGGAGGCAAATCCCGGAACTTGAAACGGTAGGAAAGCGAGCTAACATTAGCTAGCTTTTTGTTGACAGTGTGCTTACTGTCAACCTGGAACCCGAGCTCATTTAAACTAACTGTAGTTGGATAACTTAGTCACTTTCTGACTTGTCGCAGAGACGTCCAGTTAACATTTTGCTAGACTTGTATTTGAACCGACATTTGGTAGCTTAGAGTTCACTTTTAAACCACTTGTGGATCTGGAAGATGGCATCAAGAGGAGGCGGCTTCACGGGTCTTACCATGAATCCAGCTGTGAACCCCATGAATGTTGGTCATTCTGCGGGCATGAGGATGCCAGGAATGCCGCAAACTCCGGCGGGATACTCCCGGACCATGACCAACATACCCCAGTACCCCCAGGTTGGTTTTCTGCTTTATCAGTCTTTACTAAATGGGGAAAGCTTGTGTTGAGCGAAAGGTTAACACAAGTTAATTCTGCTGTGGGTTTAAAATTTAAGTTGGTTTCTTCTTGTAAGAGTAATGTAAATGAAGGCCTAAAGTTGGTTTTATACATATATAATATATAGTTGAAGGCAGTTACCTGGCAGAGATAACCAAATAAGAAAAACTAAACTTCAAAGAAGGTGTGGACCGTACTTCCGCATTTGAAAAAAGGGTAATTGCCTCCACTAATAAATGTAACGTTAATTCGCAGCTTTTGAATGATTGGTGTTGGTGTACTTTCAGTAATTTGATGTTCACATCGAAATTACTAACACAGAACAAAGCATGTGTGTGAAAGAAAATCACGTGGCCGCCTGTAGCCTCCTGTCAGTTAGCTTGAAAACAAAAGTAAGGTTATCATCAACACCATCTGTCATATATTATCCTGGTTTAACCCCCATCTGCAGCATCATATGCTCGCATGTTTGTCGGTTAGGGCCACATGGGTTCAGATATTTGCTATTTTTTGTCAGTGGACAGACAAAACAAAGTTAGCGGCAGTATTTATTGGTGGAAATATAAATAATAATAATACTAACACTTTTCCACATGTGAGAAGTAGCTTCTGTCACAGTTTACCTAATCCAGGTGGCACATATATGCTATATTAATGTATTATATTTATTTTCTGTGCCTGACATGCTGGTGTTTATGCTGACAAAAAGAGGCAAACACTGTAAACTCAACGTTTTTTGTAAGTGACATTAACATATGTTAAGCCCCATAAAGCAAGGTCTTGACAACAATTGAGCACATCATGTAAAATTTAAACTAAAGCATGTTAGCAAGTTGATAATATACAGTCATACATTAAATTAGCAGTAAAATATTAAACAAGACTCAGTAAAACCTATGAAATACTCTCTATCCTTCCATATTCTTTTTGGCATTAAACCTGATATCAAAGTCAACATCAGTTTTCTGTTGTAGACCTAAAGAAAATAGAACTAAATCATCTGCATACAGAATTATTTTTGATAACCTCCATTTTTCTATTGATTGTGCTGTTAATGTGATTAGTGAACTGTGAATTTCATTGTGCATTTACAGAGAAATATGCCATCACTAATATGATCGTAATTTAGTTTGTAATGATGTCATACTTCAAAATCATAGCTTCAGCTTCCCTCCTTTTCTCCAGCGCCCAGGGATGCCACCCAACAGAGTAGGGGGCCCCATGGGGTCAATGGGAGGTCAGCTCCCCGGTCCTTCTTATGGTGTTGGGAACATGACCATGCGGCCAGGCATGGGGCCTCCATCCATGGACGCCTCCAGGAAGCGGTTCCTTCATCATCAACAGCAGCAGCAGCAGCAGCAACAACAAGAGGCGCTGGGAGGAGGCCTAAGACGAGGGTAAACTGTGGAAAAGTGAAAGTGTTTGTGGGAGGGGAAGAAGAGCCAGTACCAAGGTTGACTGACCAACACAGCCTGGGGCTAAATCAGAGAATGGCAGTGCCAGATAATATTTTAACATATTGGTCCTTACTTTACCATCATCTGAATATGTTTACTGATTCAACTGATCATTTTCATTATTGATTAATCCCTCATTTATTTTATTGATTAACTGGTTGTTCAGACAATTGTGACAATTTCCCAGTGACGGAGGTGACATCTTCAAATGGCTTGTTTTATTCAACCCAACCTGTCAAATCCAAAGATTCAATTTGCAATGATATAAAACAGCAAAAAATGAGAAAAGCTAGAAATTGCTTGCTTAAAAAACGACTTAAAGAATTAAGCGTGTAAATTGTTGCTGATTAATTTCCTGACAGTTGATTAATTGTTTAACCATTTCAGCTCTACATCTACAATAAAAGTATCTGCTAAGTGAATTCTAACAGTAACAATACATTAACAGTAATGCAGTAGAATATTTTCCCAAAATATTGTTTAATTTTTGGTGGCTTTTACGAGGATCATGAACTTCCAAAACACTTTTTTATTCACAACGCAAGATTATAGCAAGCAGGATTAGTCTGAGGACCTTACTAATAATATTTCCCTCAGACAGGACAAAAACTACAGCAGGAAAATTAAATTACATTTATTTTTTTAGTTTATGTAGCGTAAAGATGTTAAACAAACATAAATATAATGTCCAGTAAGAAAAGTTAAACCTAAAAATGTATCTTGTCTTTTGAATTGTGAAATCAAATTTTTTATATATAACACCACACTAATAATATTGTCATGTAGTCATGAATATTCAGTGGTTAATTATTGCTTGTTGTGGCTCATTAACAGAAAAACACCACTCTGCATTTCAAAAGTGTTTTCCCTCCCCTGTCTGTTTGTCAAGTTGCTGCACTGTTAAAAGCTCAGATCATAAAGACACGAGGATAGGAGTATCTCATGACTGGCCTTTGCTTTCAAAGCAGCAGACACTAGCGGGTATTTTTGACTTCAAGCTGCTCAGTGACGCCACTCTCATAAATGTGGTGAGCCATGATGTGAGGCAGATTTTACGGTTTCATCCACAATGAATCTCTTGTCCTCTTAACGTTTACAAAATGCTCTGTACAGAAGGATTAGTGAGCCACAGTGCTAGAAGCAACATCCTAAATTCTTTTTAAAGTGCTTGGGAATTAAATTTAGTCATGATGAGGGAGAACTGTATAATCTAATTAACGAAACAAATCGGCCTTTATGAAAGTCGGCAGCAGTGATAAGTGGCAGCCTGAGGTGCTCGTTTCGGGGAGTTAATGAAGAGATAGTAGCGGATAAGATTTTGTTATCACACTGTGAGGTTTGCACAAATAATTGATAATCAAATGAAGTGAATGATGTCTTTCTCTTAATCTTCTATGTGTCGGTGAGTTGTCAGTTCCTTTTGAATTGGTTATTGAAGGTTGTACTTTTAAAAGGGCTAATGGTAATTAATGATGAGTCATTGGCAACATAGTATGTTCTTGTTTGACTAAAATTTTTTAGTGATTGGATACTCTATATTGTGAAGAAAGTGTATGGTTAATGTGGCCAGTTAGTGTTTTGCCCCCTTAATGAACATATAGTGCTTTGGAAATCATCTAATACATGATCTTTTCTGTGAATTTTAGGGCAAAAAGACGCAAGATGGCTGACAAGGTTCTCCCACAGAGGGTAAGAAGGTTTTAACCCCCTGAATCATATTTTAAAAGGATTCAATTTGATTATAGTTGGCTGCAATTCCGTCAAACCCACCGTCCTGCTTTTGGCTCTTTAGATCCGAGACCTTGTCCCAGAGTCCCAGGCCTACATGGACCTCTTGGCTTTTGAGAGGAAACTGGATCAAACCATCGCCCGTAAGCGCATGGAGATACAGGAGGCCATCAAGAAGCCCATTATGGTATGTCTTCATGATAGTGCATCTTCAGTTTTGAAGATAAAATAATATTATGAGACAACTTTCAGGCTTTGTGAAATGTTGCCTAATAAAATTTGGATGACTAATTCATGATTTCAGTGTTTTGTTGAAGAGCTGTCACCAGCAATCACCAAGTGCAGTTTGGAAAGTCTACTGGCTGAATAAATGTGATTCTAATTTTTCATGGTTCATTCTTGTTTGAAAAACAGTCTTCACTGGGATTCTTGATATGTCTGCTTGTTCTTCTCTATCACACAGCAAAAGCGCAAGCTCAGGATCTACATTTCTAACACGTACACCCCAAGCAAGCCTGACGGCGAGGAGGCAGAGAAGGTGTCCTCCTGGGAACTAAGAGTGGAGGGCAAACTCCTGGAGGAAGTAAGCCAACAGCACAGTCATTACATTTGAATTTTCTTGCTTTGTTCCACTATCACCTCCAGTGTGGTCTGACTCCAAAGTATTTCAGGCTCTGTTATTGTGTTGCTTCACAGCCACTCAGCTCTGGTTGGCTTGTGTCCTTGGCTCTGACCACGCAACCAGATGTGTGTTTACAGCTCTCCCCCACTCCACCCCACAGCTCCCAACACACTCACACACAAGCTCATGCTCTCTTTTGAAACAGGGAATTGAAACCATTGGCCGTTACATACCATGAGCTGACATGCCTCCCCTCCCTCCATCAACTCATTGTGTCATCTGGGGCCACATGAAGGAGGGTTTTTTTTTTTCCTTTTTTTTTTTTTCACTGTTAAGTTTTTCTCCATTGCCGTATTGGTTCAGGCATGCGTAGGAGTTTTGCACGGAGGAACAGAAAAAAGAAAGGGATGTGAGGGAAGGAGTGAAAGGGGTCATGTTGTGCAAACGCATTTTGACAGGATTGGGGAGAGGGCGGGGGGTGCAACAGCTTTTTCTAGTTGTCTACAGTTTTGTGCTTCGCCACCCCCAATGTGGTCAGAGCTAAACAATGCAGCTGCACAGGCTGACACAGCACACTAAGAAGACATAGATAGATGGCAATTTTGTTGTTCTTCCTTTTCACACTATTTTTATGCAATTTGTATTCCCAGCCCGGCAAGCAGAAGAGGAAGTTCTCATCTTTTTTCAAGAGCCTGGTGATTGAGCTTGATAAGGAGCTCTATGGACCTGACAACCACTTAGTAGAGGTATGACATCATTTTAAAGGCATTTGATGCAACCACCTCAGGATATCTTAGGCACATGGGCACGAAAATGTTGTGAGAATGCTTTTGGTTCACCAGCAACCCCAGTCCGTTTTTCAGCTCTGGTCACAAAGTGGAGTTCAGCTGGAATCATTCAAGCTTTGGAAGCGATCCTTTCATAGCGTGTTTGACAGTGCAGGGGGGATTGCTGAGAGATCTTGGACCACGTTTATTCCAGCAAACTTGTGTGACTTATGTTTGAATTCGTTTCACAGATAAGGTTAAACTAGCCCAATTTTATGCTCCTTCATATTTTCATTTAACCTCAAGAGTCCAGTTCACATAACTGAGTATCTCACACACAAAAACAGCAGTGTAGATCTCTAGTGATTGCACAATTTAATACTGGCACTGAACCAGTATCATGTGCTTGTGTACCAAGATATATACTAGTTGATCCACTATCTCTATCTGGTAACTTAAAAAAATCCACATCTGTCACAAGTAAGGAAGTAATATAGGGTGGGATGTGGGGGGTTAAAACTATTACTCTTTATTTCATCAGCATATTGCAGTTTAGAGAGTTTTAGTTCTAACTGGACCAAATGGAAAAAATCTGATCTGATCTTTTTACTTATTTTTTTTTTCATCAGTGGCATAGAATGCCCACCACTCAGGAGACAGATGGTTTCCAGGTCAAAAGGCCTGGCGACGTGAATGTCAAATGCACCCTGCTGCTCATGCTCGACCATCAGGTATATGTGCACGCACACACCCTTTGCTCAGTTATCGTGTTGAAAAAAGTTGTATGCCTGTGTGGTCTGACTTTCTAAAAACATTTTTCCACCGTCACAGCCACCTCAGTACAAACTGGATCCACGTCTGGCTCGTCTGCTGGGTGTGCACACACAGACACGGGCCAGCATCATGCAAGCCCTTTGGCTGTATATCAAGAACAACAAGCTTCAAGATAGTCACGAGAAGGAGTACATCAACTGCAACCGCTATTTCAGACAGGTATGATACCTGCTGAAGTCTGTGTCCATTTACTGATTTGAAATGTATAGCTGATATATATACAACATATTGTGGTTTTTAATGTTTTTTTTGCTAGTTGAGAGACAAAGTGATGCAACAGTTTGCCCGTGGCATATCAAACATGTTCTGCTTTCTAACCATATGTTGAACAGATCTTTGGCTGTTCTCGCATGAGGTTCTCTGAGATTCCCATGAAACTGGCTGGGCTGCTTCAGCACCCTGACCCCATCATTATCAATCACATGATTAGGTAAGGGGTGTATGGATCATTATGCCTCTTTTTGTGTTTGTGCATGTGTTACGTGTGTGTGTGTTGTGCCTGCATGCTGGTCAGTATTGTCAAGGATCTTAAAAAAGATTCAAGTTTTTGCCCTTGAGCTTTGATTTTCAAGTATGCGTTTATAGGAGCTGTTATTCAGTTTATGTCCAGGAAAAATCTTAGCTGTATGATTTAATTAATCGATACTCATCCCTGGTTTGCTGTTACAAGTTTGCAGTCAACATCATCTCTTCCTCTTTTAGTACAATCCAACCTCTGTCTTGTTGTCTTTGTGTCCTCTTTGAGCAGCGTGGACCCCACAGATCAGAAGAAGACCGCATGCTATGACATTGATGTGGAGGTGGACGACCCACTGAAGGGCCAGATGAACAGTTTCTTGTCCTCCACAACCAACCAGCAGGAAATTGCTGCACTGGAGATGAAGGTGAGACCTGCCAGTCAGTCACTGATGCCTGCAACTCACTGGGTTTTAGGAGAATGGTTGCAAAAGAAAAAAAGTTAATAAAAATCTAATAATATACTGTTATTATTCACTACAGATACATGAGACTATTGAGTACATTAATCAGCTGAAGACAGAGAGAGACTTCATGCTGAGCTTCAGCAATAATCCACAGGACTTCATCCAGGACTGGCTGAAGTCCCAGAGCAGGGATCTGAAGGTAAACATGAGCTCCCTCTACTAACTGTGTGCCTGTTAATGGCATCTTATAATAAGTCCTTATAGTATACCATAATCTGCTCTTTCTTTTACACATTGTATTATTATGAAGATGTTGTCGTTGAGAATGATTTGTTCAAATATTACAAAAAGAGTGACAGTTGGATCACAGGTATCATATCAGTCTTCTCCTCCACTTTAAGCCAAAATGTCTGCTGTATCATCATCAAATTCCTAACATATACCTTTATTTTTGCTCATGTATTTGTTCGTTTTTTGGTTTCCCAAATTTGAAAAGTTTAATTTAAAAAAAAAATATATGATTTTGATATAGCTGTAACCATGTTTAGTAACTACACACTCTCAAATACAACTATATTTTACACATTGTGGCTAGTAATATATGGCCATATTCCCTTCACCTATGATGCACCTGGGCTCCTGGAGAGTCTGAGCTAACACAAACTGAGTGAATGGACATATTAAATTGCAGCTTCAATAATTAGACGGAAGAGTTTATTTTACAGCCTGGTTTGCTAAAATTAGATTAGATCAGATTAGGCAGAGTCCTGCCTGCTAAGTGAATTAATAAATTGTCAAAACCTCAGTGCTACCAAGGTAACTTGACAACATATAAGAAACTATAAGAATATAAGAAAAAGCATTATTTGATGTTTTTATATGGCCTTTTTGAGTTAACTTTTTTATATTCATGAAGTTGTGGTTTCTCATGTTTCCAATGTTACAATTCTTTTTCACCAGTTGATGACAGATGTGACAGGGAACCCAGAGGAGGAGAGGAGGACTGAGTTCTACCAGGCGCCCTGGGTGCCAGAGGCAGTGGGCAGATATGTTTACTCCAAAGTAAGTAAATACAGAGCATAATGCACTCCTAAACAGTTTTTAGTACATGTTTAATAGTGCATGATTATTATGAGGTGTTACTACTGTTAACTAACTGTTACTATCCTGTCTTTGTTTCAGGTGCAGCAGAGAAGACAAGAGTTGGAGCAGGTGTTGGGCATCCGACTCACCTAAAAACATTTTCCCAGAGGTTTACTCTTCACATGTTAATGTCTGCTCAATCAAAATTGGAAATAGCTTGAAGCAGTCAAGCTAATGTTGCAGCTCAAATGTTTACAAAACCATCCTCATGGATATGGTATGAGATACCAGCTTCTAAGTGAGATACATATCTTTGTTGTCCCATAGATAATAATTCTAAAGTCAACAGAGTACATGGGACCAAAGTGATGATTTACATGGTCTTAATAATATGTTTGCCTTGCATTGTCTTTTATTTTGAGCCTGTTCAAATAATCGCTGCCTTGTTTTGCAATATATTTTGTTTATGGTACAATATGCTTAAAAGGTTTTAAGCATTGGTGCTGTCTAGGTGTCTTTCACCATCATTTTGTATGCTAATTTGAAAGGGTGTCTGTTTACCTCCACATTTGAAAGCCATACCTTTAAGATAGGAACAATACCTGATGTCTGGTAATGTCAATAAGCAAGAATTGGGAGGCATGATAGAATTAAGTAGTCCAAAATATATATCCATACTGAAAACATTTTTACACCATACATTTAGAAAATTTGGATTATATCCTCAGAAAAGCAAAGTAATTCTTAAGTTGTTTTATGACATGGAACTGATAAGGAGTTTTTATGCCAACAATAGTTTTACAAGTTAAGGTGCTGTTGTTTTTCTTATTGTAGATATATCAGTTGAATTGAAACATGTCTTTACTGTGTTAAACCAGGATTTCCTGGAAAGCTCTCCTTTGGGAAAGGATTGAGCTCTTTATTTTGTACAAGGACATGAGTCCAATCTGTCCAGCTGTAATTCACCAGCTTTTTTTGTACTTCTTGAATGTTTACATGTTTTTTTCATTTGTTATTTGATGTGTTGTATTGTTTTTGATGCCAAGAAAGGGGTCTGTGGCGGGATCTTTGGGTTGAAGAGTTCTTCCTGGAAGAACACAGTAGATCCACACCTCCCAAGAAGATTAACTGGTATTAATAAAATAGGAATGCAAACGTAGTGTGTCAACTAAACATTGTACCAAATTGTTGTATACAGTTTATCAGTTCATTAGTTAACTTTTTGCTGAAATGCTATTTTGTTATGAGATTTCCAGAATTTCTCTAGACATTCCATGTTAACAGATATCGCTGTGCCAAATCTGTTATGTGAAGAAGGCACTTAGAATTTGAGAAATGTTGCTGTCTTTTTTTGTACAGCCACTTTGTAAAATATTTGCATGTTGTGTATCATCAATCAAAGGCCTTTATCTTTTATACATTTGGAGTATTTTTCACAATAAACATACTTACAAATGTTTGTGATACTGTATTTCTTTATTACCTACATGCTATTACAACAATAGATACATATGTCTTTTCAAAGTAATGATAGATATATATATATATATATATATATAAATTCTGTTTCTATTGTCTGATGGAAACACTACCAAAAGTAGGCTATACTGTAAATTTACCCAGCTTTATTGTAAGCTTTTCTTATTTAGATAGAGCAGTTGTCTAGCTACAGTAAACTGAGGTTATGCCATGAGTGTACATGTTTGGGCTGGTTGAAGAGCTCAGGTGCTTCTGAGAAGTTTCGACAGGTGGCTGGTCTTACTTGTCTCAAACAGTTAAGACGTGTTTACCACTCCTCAAATAACGGCGGCCAAGCCAAATAATATTTCCTGTAAGCTACACTCTTCACGGACCGGCTCAGGTTTTGAGATGACACTTGATCAAAGCAAACTTCTATCCAAAGATTGACACTGAATTAAATTCACTGATACATTTTTTGTGTTTAAGTTTTAATGTTCAGTTAGTTACAGTTACAGTAGGAGAGTTGAAAAATAGCCAGGGCAAAAATAATGTGTAATTCACAAGAAGGACTGTAGGTGCTGACATGAGCATTCATTTCATTTAAAAAAAAAGCCCCGAAGAAGAAGAAGTCTGCCGGAAATACGCGCATTCTGAAGCGGATGCAGAAATTCCAAGATGGAGGTGGACGGGATTGATCATGTAGGTGGTTTTTTTCTGCCGTTTTGTCGCCTTTATTGTTATAATACCAATGAAACGTCGCATGTATGCTTTTGAGGCGAATATTTTATGTAAACCAGTTGTGAGATGAAATGGCCGTGTGACTGTGCAGCCAATATTTAAGTGTCACTTCATTCATAACAATGATTGTCTGGATGCTGCCGGTTTGCTGTCTCATTGTAGCTAAAACCTAGCTACGGATAGCTAGCCCGAGTTAGCAACTTTGAATGATTGGAGGCAGTCTTATGTATTTTTTTAAGCGTTAAAATCAGGAAAGGTTTGCTAAATACAACTTAAAATAAGTAATAGTTTAAGGATTACCATCCACATCTGGCGTTATGTCTGGTTAATGTTACAAAGATAACGTAGTTTAACACTGAGAGATAGACAGGTAATGTTAAGTTGTAGTTGTATTACTTTATAGTTGTAACTGTTACTGATAGACAAACTGCTACTGGATAATGGTATATTTCGGATATTAAATATAACTTTATTTTTCTTAATTCAGCATTAGCTTGAAGAAACTTAGATTAGTATGATAATAATTAGCATTTTCTGACGCTATTAGTAAAGCTATTTAAGCAGGCAGTGGTATTCATATATATAACTGCCTGTCAAACCAGTGGGGCTTGCCAGTTTAGGTTATCCTGAGCAGATGTGTCGATGTGTTTCCCCTTACCTTAACCTGCACCCAACCTTATCCCTAACCCCAACCAGTCGTCTTCTGAAGTGCTTAACCTACACCAAGCTTACCTTAACCCCAACCAGTTATCTCGTAGTTAACCTAAGGCTTAACCCCAACAAAGGAGGTGGTGCTTCCCTCCTGTTGGAACTGACACCTGTCTGGTCTCAAGCACCTCAGAAGACTTCTGGTTGAGGTTAGGGTAGAAATGTGCAGGTGTACCGTTTCTACTATATACCACGGTGAAACACGCCGACGGTATCAGTACCGCCAAGCATTTTTATTACCGTCATTATCGTCGTTTTCAGAGGAAACCATAACTGTTATTATGTTCTGTGCACATTTACAAATTTCTTAATTTAACTGTTAACACGAAGCAGATAAAATTTACTACAAAGTTCTTGCACTCCAGAAATCAATAGACAAATTTCATGAGGCAACATTTATGAATTTCCAAAACATGAATGTGTGTGTTTAGAATCTAACACACAGACAGTTAGTAGAATTGAAAGTGATTTTCAGTCAACTGTCTTAAACTTTGAACAGTATTTGGATATTTTTGATGTTATTTCTTAAAGTCTAACAAAATTGCAATATACTGTACAGACCACTGCTCAGTGAATAAAATTAAGGCGATCATGGAGTGGAGTCATTTAACTATAGTTTAGCACTAATAGTAGGATTTCAGGAAACGCGGTTATCATGATAATACTGTTTACCATGATATTCTTACCTACATAATCATAGCATGAAAATTTGATACCGGCACATCCTTGGGTTAGGGATAAGGTTGGGTGCAGGTTAAGTTAAGGGGAAACTCATATCGACAGGGAAACAGACTTCGACATGACACAGGGTCTAAGAGAGTCATATCTGCTCTTTGCTTGGATGGGGGGGGGGGGGTGCAAAAGCAGTTTAAAGTTAGATCAGGACAGAGAATGATTTCACCTGACAGATTTATGAATCACAGCCTGATACCCACTGCAGGGTCTAATGATGGGTGATTTAACATTAATACAAGGCTTCCATAGGAATGCTCACCCAAATTTTGGGAATTAATAGTTAACAATTCAGCTCATTGATTAATTGTTTTGATCTTTTTGTATTATGTCATTGTAAGCTGAATATCTTTCGGTTTTGGACTGTTGTTTGGAAAAAACATGAAATTTGAAGACATCACTTTGATCTATGAGGCCTTACAGTGGCCATTTTATTTTCTGGGATTTTTAGACCATAAGCAACTAATCAAGAAAAATAACCAAGAGTTTGATATAATAATAAGTTGTTATAATGAGAATAATCATTAGTTGCAGCCATACTCTGTGCTTATATTAGAGCTCTCACTTGGAAGAATTAAGTCATTAAATGCTCCTGATGACTGTCCTTAAAGCTTGATAATGCTTCCTTTGACAGATGGAGATGGGGGAGAGTAAAGGCGGCTCTGGTCTCCGACAGTACTACTTGTCAAAGATAGAAGAGTTACAGGTAAGAAAACAATAACACGCAAACTTTGATCTGGTGATCTGACCACTTCTTGTTTCCTGTCAAACCTAAACTACTGTTTCCTTAATAGCTGACGGTGAATGAAAAGAGCCAGAATCTCAGACGTCTGCAGGCACAAAGGAATGAGCTCAATGCTAAAGGTATACTCAACTTCATTACTGTAACATCATTACATCAAATGAAGCTTTCCAGAAATTGTCCCCATTGAAGGAAATACTAAACGTCTTGTTTTTCCCTCAGTGCGTCTCCTTCGTGAGGAGCTGCAGTTACTACAGGAGCAGGGATCCTACGTAGGTGAAGTGGTTAGAGTCATGGACAAAAAGAAAGTGCTGGTCAAGGTATGCTGTGTACTAGTTTTTACAACACACTATATTTTGATCACTGATTTTATAGTTTTAAAAACATCTCTCCTTCTGATTTTCAGGTGCATCCAGAAGGAAAATTTGTCGTGGATGTGGACAAGAACATTGACATCAATGATGTTAGTATTGCAGTTTTTGTAAACTCAAACATGGTTGCAAATCAGGGTGCTTTAATTGTTTTCCCATTGATATGTTACCATTATGTAGGGAAGAGAACTGAACAATTATAGTGCAAACATGACTAACAAACACCTTTCAGTTTCACAACAACAACACAAGACTGAATAAACAACAAAAATACATTCCTAAACATCAGGATGGATGCTATGAAGGGAAATGATTCTTTAAAGTTTTGGAACAGATTTATTTCATCGTTTTAATGCATCACTCCTGCGCAGGTGACCCCAAATTGCCGTGTGGCTCTGCGCAACGACAGCTACACCCTGCACAAGATCCTGCCCAACAAGGTGGACCCTCTGGTATCCCTCATGATGGTGGAGAAGGTGCCGGACTCCACCTATGAAATGATCGGTGGCCTGGATAAGCAGATCAAGGAGATCAAGGAAGTGATTGAGCTGCCTGTCAAGCACCCGGAGCTGTTTGAGGCTTTAGGCATTGCACAGCCCAAGGTGGGTGATTGACAGGAGAGTCAATAGTGGACAAAATCTGTTTTCTTTCGATGGTGTAATAATACAGTTGTAATATAAGGAGGTCACAGAATAGGTTCAAATACAGACGTGTGAGCCTTGAGCTGATAGGAGACATTTGGGCTGGGATATATCTGTATGTTTAATTCAGATGAATTTTGTTTATTTGCATTTTGAGATAAGCTGGTAATATTTTCCAACAAATTAGGCCCATAAAACCCTTTCTGAACTCGTAGGATAAATTGCATGAAGCTAAAACTAGGCTGTATATTTAGTTTTTGAAAAGTTGACATTTTGGAGATCCAAAGTTCCCACTTCACACCTTGATGTTTTTTTTCCATTTGTCAGATTGTGATGACTGATGTGCTTTGTGTGTTTGTAGGGTGTGCTGCTGTATGGTCCCCCAGGCACAGGGAAGACCCTGCTGGCCAGAGCTGTGGCCCACCACACCGACTGTACCTTCATCAGGGTGTCCGGCTCCGAGCTGGTCCAGAAGTTCATCGGAGAGGGTGAGCTCCTCTGTCTCTCGGAGTTGCAATCAAGTCCATTCCCATTTCTGATTCATTTTTATTCAAATATCCCATTCCTCCCTCTCTTGCCCCCCCCCCCCCCCCAGGTGCCCGTATGGTGCGCGAGCTGTTCGTCATGGCTAGAGAGCACGCTCCCTCCATCATCTTCATGGATGAAATCGACTCCATCGGCTCGTCTCGCCTGGAGGGGGGCTCAGGTGGTGACAGCGAGGTGCAGAGGACAATGTTGGAGCTGCTTAATCAGCTGGACGGATTTGAGGCAACCAAGAACATCAAGGTATCGAACAAAGCAACAGTGAAAGGATTGCTTGTTGTTTTTTGATCACAGGGACTTTTCATACCTTTATTATCAAGGAAACTCGGAACGTGGTGTGCTTTTCAGTGTTCTGTGTGGTTACTTACAAATCATTGTGTAACTTTAGTCTGGTTTTATAGTGTCACCAGCAGGGTTTATTTGTACACCCTTAATTATCTAAGTGCTCCGTAATCTATTAGAATATGATCTGTTCTTTATAATAATTTGATTAATTGGCTTTCTGTCCCTGCAAGGTTATTATGGCCACCAACCGTATTGACATCCTGGACTCAGCTCTCCTCAGGCCAGGCAGGATCGACAGGAAGATTGAGTTTCCCCCTCCAAATGAGGAGGTAGGTACTTGCTACGTTGCGCATGCTAGTTGAAAATTTATACACATCTCCATGAAAGTGATCACTTTAAACACATACGTCTTAATTGTGTTTCACCAGGCCCGTCTTGACATCCTGAAGATCCACTCCAGAAAGATGAACCTGACACGTGGCATTAACCTGAGGAAGATCGCAGAGCTGATGCCTGGAGCCTCTGGTGCTGAGGTTAAGGTGAGAATTTCCCCACTGAATGATAGCCCCTTGGTGGTGAATGAGATTGTACACTGCTGACCTTTTTATTTAATTTCCTTGTGTGTGTGTGTGTATGTTTAGGGTGTCTGCACAGAGGCTGGGATGTACGCTCTGAGAGAAAGGAGAGTTCATGTCACCCAGGAGGACTTTGAGATGGCTGTGGCAAAGGTATTTAATAACAGTGTAATACACAATAGTCCAGTGTATTCTGGGTCTGAATGTTTTTTTTCTCTTTTCAAATCACTGTCCTTTTTCAACCTATTTGTATTGTCTGAACAATATTTAACCATTAAGCTAATCCCAAGACTCTCATATTTGTGATAAGTTTCATTCTTCGCATAATGACTGTTTCTACCATTACCTGCCCATTAAGACTTGTTCCCCGTTTTCTTCACCAGGTGATGCAGAAAGACAGCGAGAAGAACATGTCAATCAAGAAGCTGTGGAAGTAAAAGGCCTTTTGTTTTCTTGCACACAATGCAACCACATATGTATATTTTCCTGCTTTTGTTTATGGTTTGGTTTATAATTGTTACATAAGTCCTTCTAAAATAAATGGTTTTCCCCAATTAATACTGCTTGGCTCACGACTTATTTCTCAATTAAATAGATTGTTATTGCCAACATCAATCACTGGAAGTCAGGTAACAGTAACATAAATATAATCTCCAGCATGAGCAGATGTTCTGCAGATTTTATTTTTTCATTTTACAGTTATAAGTTTTAACAATAGATGTATTATAAGAGCCAGATACCGGACCGAAAATGGCACCCATTCAGTCCAGTAAGAACTGATCGGCTAGCACATGCGCCAAAAAAGTTTCTAGCATCCGGGTTTGCTTCCGCATTGTGCGGCCCACTAAATATGCCCAGTAGTGTTTCCCCCACTGGCCTCGCCCACAAGATCCCACTCAGCCCATAGACTTTACATTGTAATGACGTCACAGATTCTTAAATAACTTTTTTTCATAATTGACATGATTTGCAGTTTGAGGGATCCTGTCAACAGTTTTACAGACGTCGCTTTTACAATGGTGGTCTATGGTGAAAGTGCTTTTTGGGCCGCAGGAGGGACTTTTTGCTTTTTTTGATTTTTTGGAAAAATTGGCTGCAAGGCTGAGCAGCAGCATGGTATCTAGCTCTTATAATACATCCATGGTTTTAACATGTTTAATATGGCACTTCACATTATAGCTGCTATAATATATATGTCATACATAATTGATCATACTTAGCGCTGATCTTGCTATAGGGACTTTGTCCTACATGCATGTACTACATTCCTGTCAGCTGTTACACTGCCATTGTACAGTTTAGATATACAGTATGGATGTCAGCACTATCTGTATGACAATCTCAGTCATTTCACACTGAACAACCTAAAACAGAAAGGCTCATTTGATACTCAGACCAATGAAAAAGCAGCTTTCAGTCCATTGCAGATGTTCTTTTATGATCAACTATCACAAACCTGTATTTGTGGAATGGTTAGTCTGGCAGTAAACACTGGATCACACCAACAGTTTTATCTGTCCTCCACACACAGTGGGTCCACTGTCTCAACTTGAACCATTCAAGCTCAGGTAAGCAGGTTAGGTCCTCACCCAGGAAACAGGCACCCACTGGGGCTCCATCTGCACCCTCTCCAGTATGACCTGGAGCTCTGCTAAGGCACTGACTGGGTCCTCCTTCACCAAGACATAGTCCACCCAATGCCCGTAACACTCATCCATCCGCTCTGCCGACTGCTTCATTTCTTCCAGGTCATCCTCCTGCTCAGTGAGAGGAGAGGGGAGGAATAATGTTTAGTTGTTACTACATGACTCAGAGTGTGTACACAGGCACAAAATGTTACACTGATGATTTAAGAAAAAAGGCTTCGAAACAAAACAAAAAAGGTTTCAAATCACTAACAGTCTGTGTGAACAATCACTGTCAGCTAGGAGACACTGCACTTAAACTTTCTTTTGTCAAGTGTGAGTCAGGAAGGATTTGCACCGTTATTCCTGCGCTGAGTGAGGAAGAGGAGCCAAGCCGTTTCCTTTGACTGTCAAAGATGCAAGGTCTTACGAAGATGACATATGGTTTGAACTCAGCGGTACGTAGAGTCTTCAGTGCCTGAATGTGGGACAAAAACTTAATTATACCAACTACAACAGCGGCTTTACTAAATATACGGGAGATTTTTATGAATAGTGTAGATGTTTTACAGTCCTCCACAGCCTTTTAAAAAGTTGTCAGTACATAAACATTGAATATACTAAACCTGTTGGCTTATGCAGTGTAGACTGAATCCAGACTTGGTCATACTTTAAATGTGACAAGTAAAATCTTAAAGGATGGGTTCACAATTTTTCAAGTCTGTCTTAAACAATAGTCAGGAGCCCACATGAACACTGAAATAGGTTTTTCTTGCTGTAATCATTCCTCCCGTCTATTCTGACTATACTGGCAAAAATGTATTTAAATGTTTATCTGAAGCCAATATGAAGCTTCAGTTGTCCAAATTAGTCAAATCAAGTAGATTTCTTTCAACGTTACAGTCTTTTTACTGTCAAAGTCTCTCTTTTTGTTACTATACTTCCACCGCAGCTCAACAGGGAAACACTGTCTGAGGAAACAAAGAGGATTTGATGCTAAAAGGACTGTAAATGTGGCAGATATCAACTTGATCTGACTAACTCAGACTGCTGAAGCCTCATATAAGCTATGGCTGTGGGCACACTTTTAATAGTCAGTATGAGCAGGAGGAATGATTACAGCGAAGAAAACCTCTTTCAGTGTTGACAGACTTGAAAAATTGTGAACTTATTTAAACTGTAATTTAAAACTGCTAAAACTGGGAAAATACAGCCTCTAATCAGCACCATGTAAAATCTGTGTTCTGTGTAAAACAGAGCTGTCAGAAACTTAATTGACACAGAAATAGAGGTGTGGGCGTCTCAATGTGATGAGATGAGAAAAATGATCTCATGTTTAATGACTATGTCTGTACTTGCTTTCAAGTTCTTAGTATTTATTGTAATCAAAAATGTATTCGTTTGTCAGTGTAAATACTAACCTCTGGTTGCACATCCACCAGACAGACCTTGTTTTGATCCAAAATTCTGCGCATGGACTCCAAACTGGTGCCGTACAGATTGTCTTTATACTCCCCATATTCAATAAATCTGCAGAAATATGGCACCATCATGAATTATTCGGGCATAAAATTGTAAATCAAGCTGAACAGATTGGCCACTTCAGTGATAACAAATTTAAAAGTAAAATTAACTTGTATACAAAATGAATGCAAGTGTCTGAAACATAAGAATATACAGTAAACCATGTCTTGGATAATATCCCGTATCCAATACTCACTTGCCATTCTGGATGTCTGCCTCGAAAGCTGCTTTAGTGATGAAGTGGTACTCCACTCCTTCTCTCTCATAACACTTCCTGGCCCGAGTGGTGTCTTCAGGCCGCATATTCAAACACAGCCGGGGGGGGGGGGGGTGGTGTTGGAAAAAAGTTAATGACTGACTGCTTGTATGTCTTTAAATATGTCAGCAAGAGCCTGTGTGTGGTATGTAATCGCATGGATAATGCATTGTCCTCCAGAGCAAAATATCACATTTTTACTCAGCAGTTTTCACAAGTGGTGAACAAAACATCTAATCCTGTGCTAATACAAAAAACGCCACAGATGGTGCAAATGTTGCTACACCATCTACACTATAACTCATTTGTTTTGGTGTAGCTTTTTGTAAAGAAATCTCCAGTGGTGGATTACAATGTCTGAAAGAGGAGATTAATCTGGTTTAAATCCTAGATCAAAGGCATTGCAGCAGCTAACAGGTACTCAGGTGAAACCCACAGCACATATCTTAACTACAGACCCAGAAAAACACATCTGCAGCTTTAGAGTGACTTCATAGTGAAAGCCAAAGAGTAAATATAAAGAAAACCCAACTCACGAGGCACAGCCAAACCACAATGTCGGGGATTCTCAGCGATCACCTTCTGTTTGAGCTCAGTGATCCGAGCTCCCTGAGAACCTGTGACCATATAACAGAATAGACACAAAATTATCAATATTTTTACTTAAATCTCATGCCCAGTGTCACTTTAATAGCAAGTTGGGTGGTTTTTTTTGAGAATTTATGTGTAGTTCTTAAATTTAAGATGTCAACAAAACCCGCAGTAGACCTACCTATCAGTACTATTAGGCGGGGCCTCTCACCAGGACGGGGAAGATATTGTGTGACTTCCTCGTAAATCAGGAAATCTGTGTGATTGGCATCTGGAGTTTGAGGTTCTCCTGGTGATCCCTGGCGATCTTTCTTAAGCCTGAAACTTCTGCGCAAGCTCGCTGTGGTCAAAGACATGTAGGTAGAAATGTAAGATGGACAGTGGTCCATATACTGAAGAAACTCTGACAAGTCTAGCGCAGATTACACTGCCAGCTTGACACTAGAATCGAAAAACCAAACAAGTAGCAAACTGAAAATTGCACTAATTTCCACATCATCTCACTTCCTGATTGAAATTGAAATTCCTGTGTCATACATCAAACAACACAGACACACTGAACAACACCAGTAGAAATCAGTAAGAGTACCTGAGTAAAAATCCCATGAGAAAGCATGACCACAGAAGGCAGGAGCTGCCTTACTCTTGGGAGAAACTACAGCTCATATTAGACCATTTATTCAACCAGCTTAAATGTCACCAACAGAACAGAAGCTTGGAAGCCATGCATGCTGCATCTACCTTTTCACCAGACACAAACAAAGCACCTTAATCATGTAAGCGTGACAAGAGGCCATTTGTAAAGCACAATGAGAAGTAAATGAGGTCAGCGGCTGTAGCGTATGGCGCAAAAAGCCTGCCAGAGTCACAAGCGCACACACACGCAGATCAAGTGCAGATCGCTGAGCTTTTTTTTTTTTTAATAAAAAGTGGGAGCATGAAGATACACCCAAAACAAACACACTGTCACTCAGCAATTCCTGAAAGATACAGAAAAAAATGTGACTGTTAAAGCAGAACTTCAGCTATTTTAACCTCTATAATTATCTCATAATTCTCCATTATACCAATTTAATAAAATAAAATCATCACAATTGCTTCACTGTAGAGCTACTTGCTTCTTACGCGCCTATCAGAACAATGCTGCTTTTAAAAGCTACACTGATATATTAGCAAATATTGGCTTATCACAGAAACTGTATATCTGTATTAGTAGTGTAATTATTGGCATTTAGAAATTGCAATCCAGAAATGCCAAAGATATGTTAATAGATTGCTTAGCAACAGTGTCACCATTACACAGTTTGTCCACCAGAGAGCACTGACAAGTTTTCTTTAATGACCATTTTTAAAGGATCCTCATCAGAAATGATTGTTCAAGTTATGTGTTCATATAGAAAAATAATAAAGAAAGATATCAGTTGATCATTATCAACTTTTTAAAACGTCTTCTCAAATATCAATATTAAATCCAGTATTTGTCAGGCTATATTGTTTACAATGTTGTGAGTCATTCTTTTGTTAATTCACTAATTTATTTTGCACTAAGCCTGCATAAAAGATAAATAAAGTAATGAAGAACCCACTTAAAATATTTAGAGTTTACTTGTTATTTCAAACACATCTCATATTGGACTGAAAAACTAATACTCTGAATGGACTAGAGTGAAGCTGTTTGTAAGATTTTGGTTCAACATAAGCTGTATGATGGATGTGAAAATAAGGTCCAGGTCAAAATGGCTGGGGTAATGCTTTCAAGCACAGTAAAACCCACAGAAGCACAGTCACATGAAGTGAATAAGAGCAGCCAGGAAGCCTGATGAACACACCGAAGAGATTGCCAACTTGCTCTTTATGGTTTTAAATCTGTTTTTCAAAAAGGTTAAGAGGGCTGAGGTGAGGTGTTACATCTGGTGTTGAGCTCACAGAAGAAACCAGCTGAAACCTGCTCTTATCCTCCGATTCAAAACTATAGCAATCCACTACAACTTCTCTAAGAAGAATAGTTTGCAGATTCTGGAAGAAGGGATGGATTAGCACACAGATTTAGCAGAAATGTGATGTTGCAAACGCGTTGATCATGCCTCCTCACCTATGTCCTTTCCATTCAGAGCACCCTCACTGTCACAGTCTTCTGTGGGATGGCAAGCAGGAAGAGAAGACAGGGTAAGAGGAGGGAGGTGAGGTTGACGTTGAGGG
Source organism: Thunnus thynnus (assembly GCF_963924715.1). Classification (NCBI taxonomy): domain Eukaryota; kingdom Metazoa; phylum Chordata; class Actinopteri; order Scombriformes; family Scombridae; genus Thunnus; species Thunnus thynnus. The sequence continues at coordinate 14,951,204 of NC_089536.1, read as the reverse complement.
TACAGTAACTATCAAGGAGAGAAGGGGAAGGTATTGTAGGTATAAAGGCAACTGTAAAGGGAAAAAAGGGGTTAATTGCAGGGGCGAAAGGTGCGCCAGAATCTGTGTTTTTGTGAGTTTCAGGTTGGGTGTTGTCAATGAAAGCATGCTTTATAAAGGGCAGGAATGAGAGCTGCTTTGTAATATGAGGGTTTGTCCACGTACCTCTCTCAGCCCGATCATCTGAGGTTGGCAATGCAAGGAATGACACACAGTATCACTGCAGGGAGTGACAGAATATTACAACCACTGTTCTTCTTGTGTACACTTTTTCAGATTCACCATAGAAACTATTCAGGACTTTCACCTTGTTTTGCAAATTCAACATCTTACACTCTATCTAGCTTTAGAAATACTTACAATTTATCTGCTTTTCTTTATCTACCGTATACCTCTTTCTCTCTTTTGTATAGTTTTAATAAATTACTTTTACCTGGATTCACAGTGTTTGGGAGTTTAGTATATATGCAGATAGATACATGGAAAGAACCGACTTAACGACCATACGCTGTTTTTCAAACCTTTATGTTTCATTTTACTTTTAAAATTGGATTAGGAAATGAAACACCGGAATTGAACCGCAGGCATTACGGTTATGTGGCATGCTTCATAACCAGTAGGCTACCGGGGCACACTGGATTACATGGTTTTTTTTATACCTAGATTAACCTCACATCCCCTGTTCTATTTTCATAATCTCTTTTTCTGTATCTTCTTGTCTAGATTGGATTTGGCCTGCAATATAAGCTTTATCTGTCGATCTAAGCCTCTTGTACATTTATGGTTATAGGTTATGTGAGACAATTTTTGATTACCGAGGTAAAATAAGGCTTACATGTGGGGACTTTGGGGGACACAGGAGCAGGGAAGGAACCCATTTTCATCCTGTATCTCAAGCGCCTGAGAAGAAAAAAATGAAAGACAAAAGGCATTTATTTTTGATTTGAAAAAGGAAACCGTTGTCAATAAGAAGCCTGTTAGTGTTGTAGCAACAACTGACATGGGTCAGACACACTCTAAAGTTATAAATTCCATTTTAAATACCTTTTTTTATTGTTAAATCATTAAATTATTATAATTCTGAACTAACCTTTATGTAAATATTATCTTTATGCTATCATTTACCTCAAAATTTTCCAACAATGTATTATTATTATTAGTATTATTATACTAGAAAATCAGGTAGTAACATGTTTGGTGTCTGTAATAATTTCTTGCAATGACTGTTCTAGTAAGAAATGTTCAAATCCTTTAATCCCGCCCAAATGTTCCAGCAGAGATGATGCAGCCTACCTCTCCTGGAACTGTGTGGAGGGAACGAGGGCGGCACGCAGGTTACAGTCGCCCACCCTCTTGGCCTGCCACCAGGTGGTGTCTTCTTGGCTCACCACCTGAAGAATGTCCCCCCTTTTAAAAGGAAGTCCCGCCTCTTGACACGGAGTGGCCTTGTCCTCAAAAGGCATGTAGTCGAACAAAGCTCGAAGATAGACCTAGAGGGAGTAAGAATATTCTGTTAGCGAGGAATAATTGCTAAATCTGACAAATCTGTTTGTTAAACATTAAACTAAAGCTAGTAGCCAGTTAGCTTAGCTTAGCACAAAGACTGGAAACAGAGGGAAACAGCTAGCTTGATTCTTCAGGAAGCCACTGCTCTCGGTTAAAAAATATTCCTGCTCATGACCCCGTAAAACCCTACATGTGGTTTTTGTACGGATGAAACAAACAGTATAACATGCTAATTAGTGAGCTTTAAAATATGCAAATAGACATACAAACAGGTGACAAAGGAAAAACCAACATAAAGTGTCTTGTAAGGTGTTGGGCCAATACGTGCCGCCAGAACAGCTTCATTGCACCTTGGCATTGATTCTACAAGTCTCTGGAACTTTTCTGGCAGGATGAACACCACTCTTCCAAAAGATATTCTCTCATATGGTTTTTTGATGATAGCTTCATATTTAATTGTCATATGTGGAGGTGGTATCAATCTACTCATCTAACTCTTGGCAAAAAAAAAAAAAAAATTAAGCGTATTTCCCCAAATATCAAACTATTCTTTCTTCAAACTTATCAATAGATAAATTCTTCTGTTCCCAATGAGATTATCCATGAGTGTGGGTGCACGTCATTGATAAGAACCAACAATACAACAAAGTTTTCATTTAGAAAATTATTAAAAACATCAATTAATTACATCGGCATCATCACAGATGCAGACAGAATTTTACAGAAGAAATGCGCCCTTACTCTGCTTTCCTTCAGTTTGTCTTCTTCTACAACAGCTGGAATGATTTTCAGAGTGATGGAGCCTTGTGACTGGGACTGATCAAAAACACCAGAACTGTTATTTCCAGTAGTCATCATTTAACAATCCTACAGTAACTGAACTAATATGATTCTACATTAAATATGTCTGTTACCAGAATCTGACTAATTTCATCTGGCCTTTTGTGGGTTATCAGGTTTCCATTGACCTCTCGAAGCTCATCTCCCACGTGCACCAGACCTGGAAACACAAACAGTCTTTTGAAAACAAGTCTACTAGCCAAGGAAAATAAATCAAAGGAATATTCCAGTGTGTATTTTCAGTGTGAGACTCTAATGTGAACAAAAAAAACACAATTTTCTGTTGGCATACAGTCAATAACATTTCCATAGCAACAGCCAGGAGCGACCCTTGTTTGTAATCTCAAAATATGCAATCTTGTGGCACTAATCTCAAGGATTTGATCTCTGGTGAAAGTTCATGGGGTTACACAACATAATCTCCTCACTTCTCTGTCAGTGTATTAGTAGTGATAAGAAAGTCCTGTTAGTAGAAAGAAGAGCTGTCAGAATTTTTTCTTATGTCACTTTACTGCAGATATTTTTTTGCTTTTTTTTCCAGAGGCAATCAAACAATACAAGTGATGTTACAAGTGAGTTTGTGCACATATGCATTGTAATATTGTGTGAAAACTGTTGCTCTCACCACTGCGGTCAGCAGCCCCTCCCCTCATGATTCTGGCCACGATTACAGCTCCTGTCGCCTCATCTCTCCGAATAGTTGCACCCTGAAGGAAGAGACTAATCAATAAATCTTACTCCAAATCAAATATCTACTTTTCACTGACCTGATATTATATTCTGGTTGACAGATAATAGCTTCTCCCTGTGTGCAGGTTGGTGGCTTTTGCCGGAAAGATCAGTATCAGTCAACAAAACTCTTGTTGCAACTAACGATTATTTTCATTACCCATCAATCTGCTGATTATTTCCTTGATTAATCGATTAATTATTTTGTCTATAGAATGTCAGAAAACAGTGAAAAATTAAGTTACGTCTTTAAATGTTTTGTCTGACCAACAAACCAAAATCCAAAGATATTCACTTTACTATCATGTACGACACAGAGAACCTTAAAATTCTCACATTTGACAAGCTGCAACAAGTAAATATTTGGCATTTTTGCTTCTAATAGTTGGCAATTAATTTTCTGTTCATTGAATGAACATTACAGCTCTACCCTTGTGTGAGAGGAGTAATACTTGATCATTGGAGATGACCTCTGCTGGAGTTTAAAGGGATAGTTCGCAGTTTTTTGAAATGGGGTTGTTTGATGTACTTATCCATAGTCACTGTATTAGCTGCAGTAGATGGCGGTCTGCACCCCCCCAATTTGGAGAAGCAGGCAAGAGTACTGGCTTGGAAGCTAAGCAATGTACTGCTGTGGACGACGCCAGCAGCAAAACATGTTTTAACTACCTAAAAAAAGGACCGCCTAAAAAAAACCAAAAAAAACCCCGCTATATTTAGAATATTTTCACCACTTTACCTTGCCATCAGCCAGCCCTTTCCTTTGGCACTACATTTTCTTCTCAACCGTAGAATTTCCGTATTCCTACGCACGGTCACGCGCACTGTATTACACCGCAGATCAGCTGTTTGGATCTGAAAGTGCTGTTGCGGCGTAATACAGTGAGCGGCATGCATAGGAATACATTTCAAAATATGCGAACTATACTTTTAATTTCAGCTAGAGGTGTTTTTATAGAAGTGGGCCCTGTTTTGTTTGTATTTCGTGCACACAAAAGAGAAGACACTCCTGCTGATGGTTTCATGCTATTCTACTGATCAACAGTTGGTGGCAGTAATGTGGAAAATATAACAATGCACTAACGCAACAAAGACAAGAAAAAGACTGCTTGCGCATTAACATGGATGTTAAAATGTTGGTGTTAGATTGTTCCGAAAATCAAGTCTCCAAATGTTATATGAAGGAGGAAAAGAATTCAAGGATACACATAATGCATTTTAATGAGAAACAGTGAATATAAACATAACTTTGTTAATGAAAAAAAAAACTCCACAGGGTACCTTTAACATGCTAGTAATCTTGTGATTCATTTTTTTAATTACTGTATCAAAGAAAAACCTCTACAACACACTTCCCTACTTGTTATCAGAGTTTTCCTTCATTGGGTTACAGCTCACATTTCTTTTGTTCTTTAGCATACCTAAATGCAGTAACTCTACGGTTAGACATTACTGACATCCTATCTGACAGATGAACAGACTCACAACTCTCAGTTCCAATTGTATCTGCTTGTATCTTTGTATCTGAACTGATCTTTAATAAGTCGATATTTTGCTTTTCAAAACTGATATCACTTCTCAAATCTATTTATTTGTCCTTTGCTTGAAGGATTTCCTTGAGCGTGATTTTTTTTTTCCAACACAGAGACACACACTCACACCCCAGAGCTCTCTAAATCTGCTCTATCACAGTAAATGGAGTTTTAAAGCCCCTCTTGACGGGTATGAAAATTGTAGTTATTGAGGGAAGGAAAAGCTCTTATTTTTGTCAGGCGGCTCTCACCAGGGGCTCCTTGTTCTTCACCAGGCGGACGATCTTCACGGACTCCTCCTCCAGATCGTCATCTAGATCCTCCGGCAGTGGCGGCAGCACCGGGTCGAAGTTCTTTTGGGCCACTGTGTCATGGGCTGACAGCACAGCCTGCATGAACAAGTTGAATAAAGACACAAACAAACACACACACATAGAAAAGAGAAAGAACACAATAAAATGAAGCCTCAGTCAGTGTCCAGAGAATTCACAAAAATGAAAAGAAAATTGATTGGTACAGCAAAGAAAAGCCATGTAAATCGCAGGGGTGTAGAAAAACAGAAAAAGACAGGAGAAAAGCCAAGAGAACAAGGAGGGAGAGAGAGAGAGAGACAGAGGGAAAATACGACTGACTGCTTTTGCAAATGAGTGTTCCCATTTCACAGCTGTCAACCCTTCCCGCTCCCAAGAAAGCCAATAAATTGAACATAATGACTTGATAAGAGTAATTAGGCAGTCTTGTCTATGTCTGAGGGACGGGGGAAGGGGGACAGACAGACAGCTCTGATGCTGGCGTTACGTAATAGATGATCAACTTAGAGGGAAATCAGAGCAGCTCAGGGTGAAAGCACTCAGAGACAGCGAAATTAAAGAGATCAGACCTCACAGGGAACAGGAGACTGTCTGGGTTGAAAGCAAAGAGACACCAACGAACATTTATCACTTCGTCTAAGTGTGTGTGTGTGTGTTTGTGTGTGTACCTTGAGGTGAGGAGTGCTCAGCAGGAGGAGCAGTTCTCTCTCGTCATCCTCCAGTGGTCCATTCTGGAGCTCTTCTGCCAGCTGACCATTTGAATCAGAAAATCTCCAATTAAATATTTTGAAAAATCTCCTCATAAAAGAAAATTACCTTTGTTGGATCACAATAAATGTTTATTAATATTTAATGGTGAATTACAATATTATCCAATATTCTAATTTTAGCACTGAAATATATATATAATATATAAAGATTGCACCTACATCCTCTGCCAGACAAGAAGCGCTGTGCAGAACTGGAGTTGGGCTCTGTTTCTCGTACTGCTTCAGTTTCTCATGAATCTGTGATGTTAAAGGTTTAATTAGTAAACTGGCCACGTCACAAATGTGCATGCACACACAAAAAATAATGAATTCACATGAAACCTAGTAGACAGAAAGCCTTTTTTTCAAGAATGAGTTGATAAGATTTTGCAGAAAACAAACATTTGGGATTTTATCATTAAATATTTACAGACATTTACATGTGTTATACTGATTTTAAATTCTGGTGAGACAGATTTTTTCAGTTTTTATTTGCAGCTTGTTCGGTATTGGTAGATATTTGCACTCTACCAACTGAGTGCCTTCTTGTTTATTTATTGAATAGCTGATGCAAAGAAACACTAGACTAGATGTTCCTTTATAAACATGATTTTTTTTAGGCCGCAGTGCAGCAGTCACAGCTACTCGGACATATCTGCTGTACCTTCATGAGGTAACCGAGGCTCTTCTCACTAAAGACATCTCTGAGGAAGACCAGGTCATCCTTATAGTTGGCATCAGGGTGGAGCTGAGAGGTGAGCAGGGCCAGGGTCTCATGCAGCCCTGTATGGATTATACAAACCAAGATTCATCACCCACTTTCTATCATAAACTAAAAGAAATCAGGCGAGAAGAAATTACATCATTAATAAGAAATAAAAGTAAAATAAAACATCTCTTTTTCATATTATGGTATAGGGATTATAAAGGGACAATCAAGAACCAAATACACTTAAATGTAGAATGTTAGATCGGCTTTTGTTTAAATTTAACTAACACTATGACATTAGATTTTTGTCTGAATTGAACAAAAGGGAGGAAAAGATCTGACATTTGGATCTCACATTTGAAAAGCCCAACTGTTGCTGCCAAATAAGAGACCTGAAGCCTCTCTGAAATCCAACACATTTCCAATGTATGGTAGAAACTACATAATTAGGTGTGTTTATGTCTCAAATGTCTGCCTCTGTAACTCCGTCTACCTTGCATCCGCAAACTCTGTAATTTTCAGTTAAATTCTTAACTTAAAATTCAAGCATCTGTTATGTATATTGATATTATAAAACATGCATTATTTATAAGCATATAAAATGCATCAGAGAGCATAAGCAAGCAGCTTGAACATATGTTTGGCTGTACCTGTGCTTGCAGACACGATGGGCATGGCTTCAATCATCCAGAGGAGGCAGGAGGGTGGAGAGGGGTGAGGGGCGGTGGGGGGGAAACAGGGAGGGAGGGAAAACAAAGGCGGTGGGTTCTCTCCGCTGGCTCCTTCTGTTCTGGCTCCTCACGTGTGGCCAAGGTAAAATATCACTGACACAACTGGGAATTTAAGAAAAACAACAAAAAAAACATATGATGTTTCCACATGAGGGAAAAGAGGTAGATAGCATAATCCAGGCTCTCTCAGAATTGATGTTTTTCCTCACAAAATTCAGATTTTCTTTCTCAGAATCCTTTTTTGTTTTGATTCACGGAATATGCGATTAATCTAAAATAATACATGCTTGAAAAAATGTCCCTCTTCATTTGCAGTGGAGGATTAAGTTCATAAGTGATATTCTAAAACTGTGTGTAAAAAGAGTTGAAGGCTGTAGTTGCAAACACTGACAATAAAAACAGAAATCTGACCTCTGGGGCTGCTGATGGAGACTTACTAAAGCATACGTATCTTTTCTCATTTAAATTGACTTTGAAAATACATTTTGAAATGGCATCCAACCAGCTATGCTTTGACAGTGATGAATGAACCCATTACTGTGCTGGGGTTTCAAAATGATTAAAAACTGCTCTCATTACGGAGGCAAAAAGCACTAGTTTCTTTGTAAACTGTATGACATGGAGAAAAGTGAGGTCAGATAATACTGACCCCTTTTGTCTAATAAGATTCCTCATCTTGTTTGTCCCCATGGCAACGCTATAGTAGCAATGACTCCCTCTGTGTTCAGCTTAATTAAATGCTATTTGATTTGTTTCGCATTATTAACTTCACTAATTCGCTATTGTCTCCAAGGGAAGAGAAAGTGTGTCCAAACTTTTGACTGGCATTGTATGTGCAGAGACTGTTTTCACATTCATCTGCTGAAATTGGAAAGTTTCTCTGAGCTCAGTGAAAATCTCAGTTTAAGGCATGCACCTACAAGCATGATTTGTGATATCACAACTAGTTTGGAGCCAATCAGGGTCCAGTATTCAACTTACACAGATGTGGAAACTTGAAGCCTTCAGCGCACAAACACTGAGAACTGACTAATCAGTGAAGTAGGAGACATCTTGTGTCCAGCAGTGTAACTGTAAATATGAAAAATATTTGTATATTCATACAGTAGATTCTCAGATTTTAAAAGAGGGAGAAGGAGTAGATGGCATTTTGATGATTTTAACAAGATAATTGAACTTATTTTTGTGGGAAAAACACAGCAAACACAAATATAGTATTTTATTTAAATCGTAAGACATGTCTGGAGGGGATCTTTAAGTAAAATCTACCCCAAAACTAAAAGCTATCATGGGTAAAACAAAAACAACAAGCCTTTTCGCAATGTGCTTTGTATTTTTGGGTTATCTTTTTTTTTTTTAACTTTAGTGACATTTTTTCCTATTCTCACAGACATGACACCTGTATCCAGACATTTCCTGCACAGCTTGACAGAAGAAAGCTTTTCAAACAACTCACACTTTTGTGTCTGTCGATCAGAATCAAAGAGACAGGGCATTTTTAGAGACTAACCATTTTGTTCATAACATAAAGAGTATATTTTCTAAATACAGAGGGACAGAATTTAGTGCAGCCACCTTTTCCCAATGCAGACGCCTGTTGAATCATTAAGGACCTGTATTTAGGCAAAATATAGTGCTCACTGGCAGTTTGTAATATCAATAGCCAAGTATGACACAACACTAATCTCTCTCCATCATCACTTAGGAACACCTGGAAAGGGTACTCCATACAAAACATAAAATACTGATTAAATAAGACTATTCTGAAGTAGTTGGTCACACAGAAAAATAAATTACGAACATTACTTTGACCCTTTTTTCTCACTGATGTGTTTTGTCCGAGCTACCAGACTAGATGCTACATCAGTGACAGTCCATCAGAAATGTAAGTATATGGAAAAACAAATTAAAAAGTGTTGCCATGGAAGCAGCATTTCATTTGAGTTGAAATCTACAAAACGATCCTGCAGCCTTTTCTGACAATTTCCAAAGCAGGCAAAACAATCTGGCTCATTGTTAGACATCCACAGTTACCACAAACAAACACCTGACGGCTATAAACAAAAACCAGAGGCACTCGTTCAGCATGTTGGCAAATAGCAAGCCCTCATTAAATTTATTTACTAGATACATAAATCAAGACATCCATCAACTTCATGAATTTTCTTGTTTTTGCTGATTATATTCAGTTATAGTCAAAATGGTTTGTCTAAGCAGAATTCCCACTTTTGTATCCCAGAGTTGTTAAAAACAATTACTAGTTTGTTTGTTGATTTTTTGTCTTATTGTAATATATATAATAATATTATATTATTGTAATATATATTCTGACAATTTCATCAAAACAATACATTACCTTTGTCTTTTGTTAATTATGTTCTGTCAATTCATTGTCACATTTTCCCCTGGCGGGCTGATTAATATGTGCTGGCTGCCAAGGAAATTTCTAGTTTGGAAAAATACTGATTGAAGACAGGCTGGCATCGTGCCAAAGTCATAATTAGAATAAACAGCAACAGCACAAACACACCTTTGTTGAGATGGTGACTTGTGTTCATGAAGCCCATATGAAGCCGTGTAAAATGTTTAAGAGGAAATGAATTTAATCGTGCCTTAGATTGCTGAGCAGTGATGCCAAAACTTTTAACTGTTCTGCAAAGTCCTATTCTACATTTTCCACATTACATTCCAAATTTATAGTTGTAGTCCATCAATAACATGGATGCTGATTGAACCATTACAAACACGTACTGGAAGAATTCAATGAACTTCCATACAGCTAACTGGCGAATGATATATTGATTGATATATTGATGATCGTATTTTTTCGTGTAAGGGAATGGTTTGACTTTCCTGCCAAGAATTGGATGAGAAGATAGATACCACATTCATGTCTGTGTGATAAATATGAAGCGAAAGTCAGCAGCTGGTTAGCTTAGCTTAGCTTAGCATAAAGACTGAAAACGGGAAACAGCGAGCCTGGCTGTGCCACGTCTCATTTGTTGAATTTGTACAAAAATTGTGGTTTTATGGGGGTTCTCCACTGGTTGCAAAGCAACTTCATGGTCTCCAGGAGGTCACTGTGCCCGGCCAAGAAATAGTCCGGCACATAAAACCACAAAATGTTGTTTCTACGCGAAACAATAATTGGCAGGTTTTAGCGGTGCTGAGGAAAAAACTCCACATTTCACTTTATGCTAAGCTAAGCTAAGCGTCTCCTGGCTCCTGGCATGAAAGTGGCATCAATCTTCTCATCTAACTCTCTGCAAGAAAGTGTGGTGGGTAATGTTCCCCTATTGCAAGTGAATACAGTATCATGTGTAATGTTGGTGAACACAGCTTCAGGCCTGAATCCTCCTCCAACCAATTCCCTAATCAGGGCCATCAGATTATATAAGGTACCTGTTAGCCTGTGTTTACTCTTTTAGCTCCTGTCCTCTGTCTCTGTTGTAGCTGGTAGTGTTTAGTGTTACAGCTATGTAGTTAAAGTGATGACTTAACATGCACAAGTCAGCCTTTTTTGTACTGCGTACTTAGTTGACTGCGTTCTGTTCTAGCTTTGATCTAAATTGTTGGCTGAGCATATTGTTTGTTGGAACTCCACTGTTGTCCTGCCCAACCTTTTTGAGTGATCCTGTGTGTTAATGTCCCGTACCAGACGTGGTGAGTAGCGTCACCACATCAAAATGTATCATTTTAGTATGCAGCATGATGAGGCCTGATAATTCCTGTTCTCCCTTTGTAGGTTCACCTGCTGTTGTTTTGCTCGTTCTTTGTTTGGCCTTCTGGTAATGTTTTGCTTGAGTGTCATTCCCGTGCCTGTACTGTCAAACCAACTGGGTTGTTTATTTGTTTGTTATTCTCTTTCTATTAGTTCCCTTTCTTTCAGTGAAGCATATGCCATATTGTTGGGTGGCTAGGCACCCATGGTGAGGTCCCTACACTTTATGCATGTTATTAAAAGCACTGGGACGCAAATGTAGATTGCACCATTTCTGCTAGGAGGATTGCTATGTTGCACCTGAGGTGATTAAGTGGTTGCACCCCTGGGCACTCCTCAGTGTAGTGCCTCTCCACAGGTGGCCTCAGCTCAGTTTCCCCAGTCTTGCTTAGTTTATGTTGGACTGGTAGTTTTAAATACTTTAGGGCTCACTTATGGTTTTAGATTTTGTATTAAGGCCTTTTTAGCTGTAACTGTAATAAAGCACTATTTTTATTCCCCTTATTGGTTTCAGTAATTAAAAATTATTTTCTCCCCGGCAGCTCTAGTCCCTGCCTATTTAATTATTTCAATAAAACATTTGATTTATTCTGAAAACACGTCTCTGTCTTGTGTCTGTAACGACTGCGTGCCTTATGAATTTTCAAAACAATATTCAAGCTTCTTGAGACAGTATTTCCTGGGGTGCAATTCCCCAGGTGGTGTTAGTTTCCCCATGCTCCCCTTTTGTCTGTGCCACAAAAGCAAATAACAGTAAGTCCCAAAAGTTGACTTAATTTCCTTAAGTGAACTGTGATTTGGCTTCAGTAAACACACACACACATATCGACAAGCTAGTGTCACCAGTGTCCTGTAATTACATGTTGTCAGTGTCCATGTCAGGAGCTTGAAGTGACCCTTGACCTTTCCGCATGAGTGACCCTCCAGCAGGCATTGATAATACACCCCAGATTGATTCAGTCTAATGCTGCACCAATGTCTGTCCCTTCATTCACTCACTCAGCAGGACGCTGACATGGTAGCACTTCTAAAAAAAAATCCATTCTGCACATTATGAGCAGTAGAAACACACATATTTTGCCACGCCTGATGAGTTACACAGCCTCAACTACCTACAGACCAGTGTGGTAATATTTATACATGTTTGTTTATTTGGCTTTCTTTCTGTCAGCATAATATCCATGAAATTTGGTGGACGAAGAGATTCACAGCAAAGGTATGAGACTGCGGGCATGAGGTCAATCCAATTAAGTTATTTTCACTCTACAAATCAACCTTATAAATCCCATGAATAGACCAAACCTGTCACAGAGAGACAGCCAACTACACAGCAAGGGGAATGAAACATATCATGTGAAAGCTAACTGGTGAGACAAAGCCACAGCTAGCCTTAGCTAAAGCTAAAACTAAATTTACTATACTTTAATTTTACTTTCTCCTGTTATCTGTAAATGAAAAATATCATTCTTGATGAACTGACATCATGGTAATTCAATTACTTGTTCCACCAAACTAAATGAGGCAGGACTAAATTTAGTTACGATGAGGAAAATAACCCTGGTGTACTACATGTCATGTTGACTGGAATTAGTGGGATTGGGTGTGGATAGGCTGCCTTCAAATCATACATTTACATGTATCAAAATTATAAAATATATTTTATTGATTTCAATATAAATATTGATAGTAGACAGACACCTAACAACACCTTAATTATGGACTGCAAATGATCAAAGTTAAAGTTTCTTACTTTAAAGTACTCAAGAAAACTGAGAAACACATTTTGTTGATCGATTCTCACGTTGCATTATGTGAAGATCCAAATGCAGGATGCAGTGCAGCATTCTTTTAGTTATTATGTGTTTGGGGGGGTAAAAAATCCAGCTAGCTTTGAAGGGAAAAAATGTCCTCTAGAATTGATTATTTCCAAATTTAGAAGTGAATTGTTGTTATATGTTCAGATTAAAAACAACAAAAAAAAAAACATTTTTCTCACTTTAAAATTAAGAGTTTATTTTGTTTTGGTTCACGCCTGCACTGCTTGAGAAAATGTGGTTCAAACGATAAAGCTAACAGTTCTGTGGTAACACATCCTCTCTCTCATCCTCTGTTTTCAGCTCACCTCCCTGCACACTTGGCCCATGTTCCTGACCTTCTTTCTCTCATCTCTTCTTCCCTCTATCCAACTCTCTCTAATTACAAGGCTGGAAAGAGCTTAAAGCTGACATCTTTCCCTCTCTCTCTCTCTCTCTCTCTCTCTCTCTCTATCTCTATCTCTCTGTCTCTCTGTCTCTCTCTCTCTCTCTCTCTCTGAGTCTATCATCTATATACTTAGGTTACCCACCGGCCATATGGTGGTATTAGCTAGCCTCCTTGATTTAAGATGGCAATGCTCGCGGCTGTATGCATCACTGAGGATTTCCATGAATACAATGAAGTACATTAGACAGGACTGGTAGATTAGAAGAGAAACCCAACAGCAGCACATACTACCTTTTCAACTTAATAAAGATCAATATGGAATTGATCATATACCTGTATTATCAAACATCAAACACAATGCTGGAATTAGTCAATTAACTGATGAGTTGATTGACAGAAAATTGACTGACAAAATTTCATTAGTTGACAAATCATTTAAAGTAATTTATTCAATAAAAATGACAAAAAAAATTGTATGTTCATGGTTCTCCAATGAGATTTTTATCTGCTTTTCTCCATCTTATATCATCACAAAATTAATCCCTTTAAGTAACTGGAAGACGTTTGGGAACTTACAATAAGTATTTATCCTTATTTTCAAACATTTTTATGAGTATTTTACAGACTCTCTCACTTGAGAGTAAAGATGTCAATGTGATTGAGAATAATATTCCCCCCCACACCCCTCCTTCAGCCTCAGCTGTGTGTTTTGTGCTAATAAGAACATGTTAGCATGCTAACACAGTGATGGCGAGCAGTATCTGCTATCAAAAAAAGTGGAAAAGCTGCAAACTCATAACACCGATAAATTTATTTGAACAGATGAAGATCTACAGCAATGTCTTCTTCAGCCATTTGGCTCAAAACACTGCTGTGTATATAGCATTTTGGTGTGTAGAGCTTCTAGCATGGCTATACAACTCTTTATCTTGTTTGCTTTTTAACCAAATTAGATCATGATTAAGACAAAAACACTTGTTGAAAAAAGTGAGTATTTAAGTCTTTGTAAGCATATATCATCAGCACTGAGCAAACATCTTATTCTTACGGTAGATATCCTCTATATTGTACAGTATCAGACTGGTTCTTGCTGTAAGGTATTACTGGCAAGTAAGAATTGAGAAACCTTTCATCTTGATTTAACTTAAAGGGGACCTATTATGTTTATTTCCAGCTCTATAATTTTATTCTGGGACTCCACTAGAGTAGCTTTGCATAGTTCACAGTTCAAAAAACTCCTCATTTATCTCATACTGGCCCTTTATGTAGCCCCTCAGTTCAGCCTCTGTCTCTAACAGGCAATCTTAGCTCCTGTCTCTTTATTCTGTCTCTATTCTGTATTTATTCTTTCTCTATTCTTTTCTCGGTGGCCAACTTTCCTGAAGCCTCCGACGGGCAGCTGTATCAGAGTCGTGTTAAATTACTGCAGATTAAAAAAAACCCAAATTTCCTGCTTTACTGCTTCATAGTAAAAGCTTTTAAATGACTAAATGTGCTTTTGCTCACAGGAATTACTTCTACATACGTTTACTTTATTATTTGACACTTTGGCCACATTTAATATGAATATCTGACATTGTAACATTATATATATGACTGAAAATAAGGAAAAGCATAATAGGTCCCCTTTAATACTATGAGCAGGAATAAAAGTTTTAGTCAAATCTGCCTCTTTTTATTCATTTTCAATTATTTCACAGTCTGCCCCTTTACAACATTTGCATACAGATTTTATTTGAAAAGTGAATAATTTGACTCCCACAGGGCAGTTTTCTCTTCGCCTCGTCTCTGTGACGCAGGAATGATGGAGTTTTTCAAGGACGCTTCAACAGATTTAAATTCTGATATTATACTGAAAGCTATTGGCAATTTGGAGTTTTGACCTTGTGATAGTCACTTGATCTTATGAGCAACCTCTTGTTTACTACTATACCTTTAATTGGCTCATTAGCACTGTGAGGTGCCTCATGCTAAGGTTTTGTTATCATTTTTAATATTATTTCATGTTTTTCTCCTACTGATAAAGAGAAACTGGCTGCTGGATCATGATAACATTCCATATTCAGATGCCTCTTCTTCATTCTCTCACTCATTGTCAAGTTTGATTGTTTCAAGTTTTCCCACTGGTTGACTTTGTCCCTGTTGCCTTTCTGAATCTTTGCCTTTATCTTTACAAAACTTCGGGATTGGACCAAGATTATTCATCCTACTACTAAACTAGTTACCAACACAATCTACAATCAATTCCGTGTATGTAATACTTTATTACACTGATATTGTGTTCAAAGAGCTTAACCTTATGTCACTGTCCTCCCTACTCACACACAACCATGCACACACACCACCTGTTTGCCAGACTCATTTGCTTTTGGACGGGTCCCGAGAGGAAGACAGAGAGGGGCGAGGTCACCAACACAGATAAGGCCATCTGCCCAAAACACTGTGTGTGTTTGTATGTGAGATACTACCTAGAATTTCATCCACCTCCTCTGATGCCGCCCACATGGCTGAGCAGAAATATTTGGATATGACAGATTTCATGCCAATATCCATTCAGAAAAAACAGATGCCTGCTGTACATTTCGCAAAGATATTAGGATAATCTACAAAAGATTTATAGTGTGTTTCTCATTAATAAATTAAGCATTCTTTTGTGGAAAAACAGATGTATTAAATGTCTGCATCCCAAATTCTGCACAACAGAATAATGTTTGTATAGATAATACTGTAGACAAAACATCAAAAGTTAATCTACATGCAGCTTCCTTGAGATTTAGATTTTAATAGTGCATGGTTGAAAATGCTGGAAAGAAAAGAAAATGTAGTGCAGAGGAGGTCAGTAGCCAGATGGCTCTTAAGAGGCTTATAAGAAGAGCATCACTTCAAAAACACCTTCAACACACCCACTCCGCGACACAGCAGGATAAAGAGTCAGGCTGTCCTGCACTTCTAGTGCTGGGAGATTGACTTTGGTGTCTGGGGAAGGAAACCCACATTTATTTGTATATATATGTGTGTGTGTGTGTGTGTGTTTGTGTGTGTCTGTGTCTGTGTGTATGTGTGCAGGCAAACAGGCCAGCGTCTCTTTCATGATTTCAGGATTTTAACAGCCGTGGACCTTGACATGACGGTTGACAAAGTGCCAGTCTAGCTGGTAGGGAGCCAAACTTTAGAAGCTTTTGACTGGTGGCTGATGTGAAACTCTCCCACTGAGCTCATAATGATATGTGTAAATGGAAAAAGGGGACATGGACTGCAAAATGTGTGCTTACAAACGATGTCCTCTTACCAGTCAGTTCAGATTTAAAACAACATCATTTTAACCTATAATACAGCAACATAATCATAAAAATTAGACAAATTTCTAGACCTAAGATATCACCTTTTCCTTTGACTAAGATAAAGTTCACTGGTGCTCATTTTTTCCTTGAATATTTCTTTCCTAATATCTCTGTCCGTGGCCTTGACCTTTACTGAATACTAATATGGCTCTCCTGCCTCTCCTGTAGCCAATAAAACCATAAACCAAGTGATAGCCTGAGGCTTGTCCTGTCAAGCACCTCTCTCTCAGGTCACCAAGCACTGTGCTGTGATAATATTGATCAGCTTTTCCCTTTTAATTTATCAGAAGGAGAATGATCTTTTTTCACACATTTAGCTGGCATATATATGCAACCCATGACGTATATCTAAATGCAATATTCTCCTCCACACTGATTTAATCTACTGCTTGAGTTCACAGGTGACACACAATCCCAATTAACATGCAGCACAGTCATGCATCCACATGGTTTTACACAGGCATGTGCTTGGAAATCACAATTCTTTAAAAAAAAAAGCTTGCAAAATATGTGCATAAATCAGATTTGTGTAATTTACTGACAGTGTCTCCCTCACACACACACATAACACTGTGCAGAGTTAAGTCCGTGCACATTGAAAGCATCTTTACCTTGTTGAGGCTCCTCTCAGCCTCAGCGTGCGTGTTTCTGTTGTCTCGAGCCGACCGCTCCTCCTTTCACGCCAGTGCTTTCTCTTTCTTCTTCCTCTCCTCTGTCTCTCTGTTCACTCTGCGTCTAGCTGACTGACACACATTAGGTTTTATTTCTCTGCTCCATCCAATCTTCCGCTCAGTGAGCCACCCCTGCCCCTCTGTCTGTCAGTCAGCTTTCGCCCTCACTCCCTCTCTCTCTCTCCATGATACCTTCAAGTGCTCCTCGTAAACTCCACTACAGCAAGTGCATTCATGTGGCTAGCAGGAGAACGGGGAAGAGAAAATATGCGTAGCCAAACGATATTATTATTATTATTAAAGGCTGCTGTAATGTAATTTTATTTCCCTACAAATAAGTACCCCACTAGTGAAAATAGCTCTCCACGATATAGCCTTATAGTTATGCAAAAAGCTAAATATGGAGGTCCATATTCTTCCACAAAAAAGGAAATACATGAAATGTTAGGAATGACAAAAATAAAAAATACTCACAGTAAGAAAAATCTTATATCCTATATCATTCATTAGCTCATAATTATGGTTTCATTATAAGGTTGTATAAATGGGCAAATACGTCCAGAACATCAGGTTCCCAGTGTTAGCGAGCTACCACTTAGCTTTTAGTAATTTTAATAACTGCAAATTTGTTGAGTAATTTTCACTACTCAAGTACAATATCAACTAAGGCATATCTTGCATAAAGTTGTGGCTGTGTCTTATATATTGAGCTGACTTGGTGCATAACTGGCAGCTCACTCAGCACTGAAAGAAAAGGGCCCAACAACAAAATTATGCCCCTGGGCTTCCAAATAGATGAATTTGGTAATGGATTTAAGCATTCAATCACTGTTGAATACTTGTAAAAGGTGGTTGTAAATTGATTTGTTATATTTATTATTCTACCAAAAGAGAGAAAAATAAGTGTCCATTAAAGATGCAGGTTTAAAACAAAAGGCCAAGTACAGAAGCCCATTTCTGCCAGGAAAAGAAAAAAATATGAAATGTTTGGAATTAATAAAAAAAACCTATATGAGATAGTAAGTCATAATTTTGAGCTTATATCTCATAATTTTGAATTACTGTGAGTGTTTTAATTTTTATTTAATGTAACTCTGTTTATATTGTCTCTATTTTTTGGAAGTCTTTGTGTGAGCTTTTAGCTTCCTGCCTCTCCTGCACAAGTGTTTGTTTTCTATAAATTCATGTACAGCTGAGTGATTTTGTATATGTGAATGTCTTTGTGTATATATCAAATCACTGAATCTTTTATAAAAACTGTATTCTTTTAATGTGCAAACACATTTTTGTGTGCCTGGAATCAATTGGCTTCCGTGCACAGTACATCCTCATGTAAAAGCAATTACTTTACCATCTATTTGACAACTGAAAATACCACTCAGTTCACGTCATATATTGACATGTTAAAAGAAAAACAATTCAGTTTAAACTATTCTGTATGATGTAATATGCTGTAATAATTATTTTAAAAAATCTAATTGCCCTAACCCTTTATATTCACAAAAATTGCAGCGCATATATGGCTTATTAAAAGTAAAATACATGTTATGTCCATTCTTACATTAACTTCTTGGCTTTTCAAAAATGATGAAAAAATAATGGTTGTATCGTTCATGTGAAAGGTTTTTACCATTTCTGACAGCCCATGAAGGCAGCACAGCGTGCACACATGCTGCAGGCTGCATGCCTCCTTGGTCCGCCCCTCTTAAATCCATCCATTGCTATTCATCCCCTCCCCTCCATGTCTCTGTCTCTCCGTGAGCTGTACAGTGCTTGTTTTGGCTGATGGTTAGAGATGCCTTGTGGGGGACCAACGGTATGAGTACATGGACTATGAATCATCATGGACCACAACACAGAAACACACCGGCCACAGCTCCCTTTACATACCTCCCCACTGTGATTCCAGTCTTCCTCCCTCTATGCACTTGCTCTTTCCTCTTATCTGTCTTTTTTTTTCACTTTTCTCTTGTCCCTTTGCTCATCTGGTTGCCCTAGTTGCTACAAGCTTGATGAGAGGAAACCCTGATATGTTCAGACGTTTATGACAGTGGGTGAAGGAGAAGAGAGGAGAGGAGTCACTGTTGTTGCCCTGTGATCACAGTCTCAAATTGTGGATCTATGTGTGACTAGATGGGTGATGACAAAGCATTTCATCTTAGTTCAGTGGGTCAGATACAGTAGCTGGGGAGCTGTGATGATGGCTGATGAGCCAGAGGATAACACCGGCGGGGTCTTCCTGAGATATGAACACCATCACACGAAGAAAGGTTTATGTAATACTGTCAAGATGAAAGGAGATAATCAGTGTTTCTGTCTATAATGAAGAAAAAGTGTAACAGAGTGGTGTTAAAGACAGAAAGGATCTTTGTTTAATCAAATGAAGCATCAGGGCTTAACATCTGAAATTTAAAGGTGAAATCTCAAACCATCTGCAGCCTTTTATGGAAAAAAAACACATCAAAAACACACATTTATTACTTATTCAATTTATATAAAGATAGAAAACAAACTCATTCATCATAAACACAGAATTTACAAGTTTTAATCACTATTTTAGTTATTCAGCAAGTCTTATATTAGTTATATTAAATCATGTCTATAAAAGATTTTACACCAATAGTTACTATCCAATTAAAGTCATCTCTGTGGGTCACACACACAAAAAAATATATATATACTTTTTCTTTTACAAACT
The DNA here is from genome assembly GCF_963924715.1 of Thunnus thynnus. NCBI lineage: Eukaryota > Metazoa > Chordata > Actinopteri > Scombriformes > Scombridae > Thunnus > Thunnus thynnus. Next base: position 14,931,425 of record NC_089536.1, on the reverse strand, counting down.
GTCTTGGTTGATTTGTTCCATCTTTGTAAATATTCTGGGTCCAGCATCTCTGATGGTATCAGTGTCAGTAATGATGTGTTACTTCAGCAGCGCTGCTTGCTCCAATGAGAAATGACTGAAAGTTTCAATCCTGAAACATGGTCCAGGATAATCTCTGATATAGAGGTCACATCAGATGTCAGAATCTGGAGCAGATGTGTGTGTTGGATCCTGTCAGAAAATCACAACAATTTGCAAAAAATAGCGTAAGTAAAAATAGTATTGTTCCTACACGGGTTTGTACTGGTTATATACCATATTCAAACATAAAATGAAATCATCCTCCATTTCCAACAAGTTTGTGAGATAAAAAAGTGTAAAAGAAAAGCTGATGCAAATCATTTTACATAATTTACGGAAAAAAGTGGGTAAATTTTCACATCAAAGTAGCGATAGATATACATTATTGAGACTTAGTGGGCAGCATGTAATACAGAACCTTTACAGCTCTGCATGTCAGAGTGAAATCTTTGCAGTTCTATTAAATCTTGAACAATGCACAGTGTTTGGAGCTACTGAGCTTGCTGTCATTCTGGACTCACCGTGTATGTTGGGTTTTTGAAAGACACAAAACTCTCATCTCCAATTGGTTCAAATTGCTGGGAGAGAAAAGAACAAATGAAAATGCTTCAAAAACTGAGCGCAATCTCAGATTCACATCCATGACATCCATACTGGTAAAACAGTCCACTATTGTACGCGCCTGACATCATTAGATACTTCACTTGCAATTTTTTTAACATTCAGAGCATGTCATTAATTGTGATTTCATTTACTGAGCAGTAAACATCAAGTAACATTATGTGTCTCCATGGCTACCTGTGCGCTCGGAGCAGCTGGTTGTGCAGAAGTGACGTCAGCGTCTTCTATCTGTGAGCCGTATGATGGGTTCACAAAGGCTTCCTAAAATGGCCCAAATTTTAAATCTAACTAGTTGATCACCACAAACCATTGAAATCAAACTCTCATTTTCTTCAATGTGGTATGATATTTTAGAATTAAACCGCTCATTTGTTAATTAAGTAAAACATTTTTTTTTGATATTCTTTATACTGGTATTAAATGTGAAACCCACCTTGTTAGCAGTGGTTTGGTTTGGTTTGGTTACACTTCCTGTGGGCTTGTCCACAACTTGAACCTCCTCCACATACAAGGGATTATTGATGCTCTCCTGCAAACCAGGAGGGAAACACAGGACCATGAGAATGAGCAAATCAAAGTATACATATCAAAATATAAAACTTAACTTAACATTTGGCATGACAATGCACAGAAAAAAAAACCCCAGTAAATTTTATATTGAAGTGAATTTGAACAAAGCAGCACAGGACAAGGAAAAACCTATAAGGAAACAGTAAGTTCCTTTTGGCATAGCGGTCATGTAGCATGTCATATATGCAGGAGGTATGAGAAAAATCAATGCACTCTACTGGAGAGCATTGATTTATGTTTATTGACCTTGTTCGTTCCAACAGGAGTCTTGGTGGCCGTCGCCATGCTGTTAGCAACAGGTTGTTCTCCAGCTTCATATGCTGGATTCTCAAAATTCTTCCCCTCCGTCTCAGCCATGGACACAGACATACTGGGCACCTGATGAAAAAACAGTAAAGTATTGGTATCCAGTAAAGTGTCTAAATGTACCAGAGGAAGGAATTGGAAAAATAAAATGATGGTTTGACTGTACTGATTTTCCACTGACCTCTACTGAATTCAACATCGTTGAAGTGTCTTCTGTTTTTGATGCGTTTGGAGATGAACCATTCCTGAAAAACATCAAGACACATTTGTGATTCAGCTATAGGATGATGTAGAAAGCCAAACAGAAAACATGAAAGTGAGACTAATATTCTATATGGAAAATAATTGTGTAGTGGGAGCTGTTCATTTTTTCAAACAGTGCACATCTCATTTAGGAAACAAAAATTTTAGATATTAAAATTCTGACAGGAAAAAAAAAACAAACATCTATTGTATCGCTTCTCTTCTTGGTCCATCTAACCTGAACTTTGGCAGTTTGGGCATGGATGGCATGGATGGCATAGAGGGCATGGAGGGCATTGATGGCATTGATGGCATTGATGGCATGGATGGCATGCTGTTGCGTAGCCTCTCCAGCAGGTTGGATTTCTTCCTGGCAGCATAAACCAGACCAACTAGCAGAACCACGATCACTATTGTCACCCCGATGGCAATCCCAACTGAGAGGGGAGGACACAAGAGGGGCCACAGGCAGCTGATTAATGATGAAAAAGGTTTTCCAGCTACAAATGACTTTGAATCTTGTTATATTTCTGGTGATAAAATCAAATATACCTGAAGTTGCAACAACGTCATATGCATTTGTCTGACAGTATTCGCCCTCCCACTCTGGAGGACACCTGTGAAACAAAATACAAACATTACAGTTGTAACATTTCAAACTCTGCTCCTCATTTGCATCTTCCCTTCTATCATTAATGTGACAATTTATTCACATTTCAACATATCTCATGTTATTTATCAATTGTTTTACCTCTGGCAAGAACATTATGTTTTGTTTTAACTTTCCTGTGTGAGAAAATGTCTTACTTGCAGAGAGCCTTGTTGTCATCAAAGTAGCAAGTGCCTCCATTTTGACACTGGCATGGTGGCGGCATGGTGGGAGGTGGGTCAAAACCTGAAATAATTTAAATGAACAATTATGACACTGAAAGGAATTTTTCTCCTTGTCAAACCAAAATGTAGTTAGAATTGTTATAGTAATTCAAGCTTCTGTTGGATCTCTGCCCTTGTTTGCTATACTCACTGGTGTTGTGTCAAAACTGAGTTTTTTAAGTCAATTACAGGCCAACATTATGCAAAGAGACAAGACAAAACAATATAAATTCTATCAGTGTTCCCTGCAGTAAAGCTGTAATATTAATTAATGCAACTTCAATACATGATGCTCAATGTTTGTATGACACATACTGACGAAAATAAATTCTTACCAGCATCACATTCAGTGTTACTGCCAGGGACAAAGCTGGTGCCCTCAGGGCAGGCGCAGGTGTAACCTTGTGGTCGGAGCAAACACAGATGGCTGCAGGTTCCCTTACATGGATTCTTCACTGCAGAGATGGAGGAAGGTGTTTTGATTTTTCTCATTTTAACAAATGAAAGCACATAACTTCCTTAAATAGTTTATTGTTTGTTTTAAGTTGACAGATTAAAATTAAAGAGCAGTAAAAAGGACAATTATTAAACAATTAAAAAATAATCCACAGAAATGATTCTATTAGGATGATATATGAACACCCCCCCCCCCAAAAAAAAGCTCTTAAAATCACAGGCTTAATACAGTGCAGTATGTGTTGGCTGAGTATGCAGCTTACTGGCTATTGAGTTGTATCTCTGCTGCTGGTACACAGAGACCTGGGTCAGCCAGGGTCCAGCAGTCAGCAGTTTGGTCTTGGCACCGTGGCCAAACTTGTCCTGCCGGAACACCTCGCCTTTCTCCTGAGTGCTCCAATAAACGTGGTCCTCAAACACACTCACGCTGAAGGGGTTTCTCACATCTAGACAAGGTGCAACAACATGTACAACTGAATGAACAAAATCCCAAATAAACAGCAAACAACAATCATCCATCTGTTTTCTATAAATTAAGTAGCAAAGATCACATATGAATATTTACTGAATAATATATTTTACAGTCTCTTGTTTCAGGCTTCTTGTAATGACTGAGCTTCCTAATCCTCACCTATGTAGACAGCAGTTCTGCGCTCATTTCCGGAAGGCAGAATAGACTCTATGCGGCTTTCCTTGGAGTCAGACCAGTAGATTCTGTCACCGTTGGTGAAGTCGATCGACAGGCCAGTGGGCCAACCCAATCCGTCAGCCACCAGGACTTTCCTCTCTTGACCGTCCAGCCAGGAACACTCGATCTTGGCTGCTTCCCCACGGTCTGCCCAGTACAACATCCTGCAGAAACACAGCAAGGGTTAGAGTTCTGGTTTCTGAGATATGGTGAGTTAAAGCTCCTTCCTTTTTGGTTTTCCATGACAGATAGATACAATATCATAGCAACTAGATGCTCCTTCATTTCTGCTGTAATTTGAACATGCACTTCTCTAACAGTGAGAGTTAACATAGGAAGAGCAAAAGATTACCAACATTTCAACAATTTTGTTGAAAATGTACAAAATGAGCAACAGAAAGTAACACAAAACTTATTCAACTAGTTCCTAAATTACTCTAATCTGTAAAATACTTTCTCACAGTCTAATGCTAATCTCTGTGTGGTAGCCCTGTCTATTTTACCCCAGTCGAGGGTTGACTGCCACAGCAGATGGGTGACCCAGCTCGGTCTTGACGAGGTGCTTCCTGTAGCGTCCATCCAACATGGCCACCTCTAACCTCTTCACTCTGGAGTCTGCCCAGTACAGGTTCCTAGAGGGGAAAAAAAGGACAAAACTACTCATGAAACATGCACATTGGAGCTGGTCTGTAAAAGTGTTTTATCTAAGAATAGCACAGACAAAGATTGCTCAACTATATATTTCATTATAGGTTTTAACATGCTGTAATTGTGTCAAATCCACATAAATTAGTAGTGAAAATGGTAAAGCTCAAGGCATCAGATTACTAGAGGAATGTAATCTGGTAAATGCAGAGAAAAACCCCACGTGACTACAAGCTAGTAATGTTGGTTAGCCTCACCTGCCCACCCAGTCCACAGCGATGCCGTCTGGTCTCGTGATGTATTTGATGCTGAGATCAACAGCGGCACCAATGTTGTTACTGCCATCATCTACTGAAGGTATGTATGCTCTCTTAATGGCACCTGGTACAGAGTCCTTACTGGCCACAGTGAAGTACACCATACCTGACAAAGCACAGGGACATCATCAAATACATTTCTCTGATTAATGTTAAGCGAGTTGTCTCTTGTCTTTCTAGCACTATCTAGTATTTATCTACGTGTGTCTTACTCAATCCGGTGTTGTTGTGGTCCCAGTCATAGTCCAGAGCCATGATGTGCTCCTCCTCTTGGAGGAAGTCGTGGTAGGCCTCTGTCTGCAGGTTGAACCTCCGGATACGAATGTTCTCGGGTAGAAGCAGCAGCGGAGTTGACCCTGAGGGAGACACACATTTACACTTTACAATAACACCATGAAATTTGGTGTTATTGTTCAGAGACATTTCAGTGATGGACACACCAAACCTGTGACCTTTACGCAGATGTTACAGAATTTTCTCTTCACCAATATGGTGACCCTGCATCTTTTATCTGAAGGATATTTTTATGAGGTGTATAAAGCTCTATGACATGGCAAACAAGTCTGGAATTAAAGTCACATATTATAACTGTACTTTGTAAAAAAAAAAAAAAAATTACAAAAAGTTAATATTGAAAAATATCCATGGCTGTGTGGTGATGAGATTAAAGCAGTAGTCACAGAAAAGGTGCAACTGGTTAACTAGATTTAATATCATATAAAAGAATAAGAGGTCAGTCATATCTGCTTTCTCCTGTGAAACCAAGAAAAAAAAAACAATTTTGGCCAATTCAAGTCAATTTGATCTGTATTTTTTCACTAAGTTTCATGTCTGTATGTTGCTCTTGTCTAGAAACTACTGTTTACAAAAATATTCCTCTCACCCTCAGCCTCGCACATTTTGCCGTTTCCAACTTTCCGGTAGCCAGGGGCACACTCACAGTCGTAGCTGCCCTTGGTGTTCTTACAGACCTGAGGGCAGGTGCCATATACATCGCACTCATCGATGTCTGGAAGAGCAAAGAGACACAGTGGAGAAGATTTCAGGCTGAATTATTCTTTTATCTCTCCAGCCACCAGGCTGTTAAATATTCATGACAACTCAGTAAGTGATTAGTTTACCATGTAACTATTAGGGGGTGGTGATGATGTTTTTTAACACTTAATAGTTGGATTGAATAGTGATGGCTAAACACACTCTAGATATTATAGTCATGTGATGCATACATTTTTTTTAATGTTTTATGCATGTTTTATGTACATTAGTCTGTGTGCTAACGTCCCAAATTTTCCCTCAAGGACAATACAGTTAAAGTTGAAGCAGATCAGGTGGGTTAAATGGAGCAGTGATATTTTATTAAATATTCATTTTAGTTTTTTGAGTCCTATTAGTGCAATTTTTATCAGGTTGTTCATCCATGTTCAGTCGTATGTGTATGAGTGAAGGAAGAGAGGGAACTCTTAGAGGCCCCCAACAGAGAGAGAGAGTGTGTTTGTGTGAGTGTGTACCCAGGCAGGTGTAGGTGCTGTCTGGGTCCACCATGTATCCGGGTCTGCAGGAGCAGATGAAGCCGGTGCCGTTCAGGTTTGTGCATTCCTGCTGGCACAGCTTCTCCTCACAGTTGCGGTCGTGGCCAAAATCTGGAGCCAGACAACACGGATCACTTTCTCTGATACAATCCAAAAAAGCTTTTTTATCTCTAGCCAAATTCAAGAGCTACTTACTTTTGATGTAATCAAACAATGGCTTAGTTTACATGGGCAAAATTTAGCTATTGACTATAATCCAGTTATCTGGTCACCATGATTCCCTGAACCTCCGTCGGGCCACCATGTGACTGAAGCTTGATGTAGCCATAAATAAACCAGCTAAGAGGATATTTCTGTGCACCTGTAAAGTTCTACAGCAGTTCAGATGAGATAAAACTATGAAAAAGCTAAATAAAAAGGCAGTATAAATTTGAGTTTCTTATCATCAGGGTTTGGGCTTAACTGAGATATTCTGCTCTGAAGTATGTGTTTATATAATAAAAAAAATCATGAGCTACTATGTTAAAGATTAAACTCCCTCTGTGCAGATTCAAATGCAGATAAATTATCAGAAAAAGATGTCATTATTACGAAATCCATACCTTTCCATTCAGACATCTTTTCATAATTACTAGATATGGAAGCCATAATTATGAGATATTTTTCTTGTAATTATAAGATTTTTTGTTTGTTTGTTTTTGGTGAGTGTAATGCATCTCTGTAGTCTTGACATTTAATCTGATCATGGTTTTATATTTGCTATTATCTGTATACATACTGCGACTATCATTAAGGTTTCTAATACGGAACCAAAACAAATTAAACATCCTCTTAAAAAATTGAAGATGCAGTTAATTATAAGGTCACATTTTTGTCATCCAAAAAGGATTTATAGTGTTCTTCCCAACAACATTTTAATAGCCAACATTAAACTTTATCAGAGAAATATTTGTTGTGCCACTCACTGCAGCCTAACTCGTCAGTGCGGTCCCCGCAGTTGTCATTGTGATCACATACGTAGGGCAGAGCCACACAGTGTCCATTGATGCATTTAAACTCTTCCAGTGTGCACGGGGGCAGCGTGGGCTCGCGGCCTGGGGAAGGACACAGACAGTATGAGTCATCAAGTATGCAGAGAAGGTTGAGTGGGTACGCAACCTGTCAGCAGAAACAGGTCCGCCTCCACTAGTCTGAGATTGAATTCATTGCTTTCTCTGCGGTGTCGCTCTTCACTCCCTAACTGTCTAAAAAACAAAAAAAAATTGTGAGTGGAGTGCCCACTAGATTCAACACCCACAAGTGTACACATAGACACACGTATACACATTTATGTGGACTGACATACTGTATCTGTATACATATTAATGCTCCCACACAGTCAAGAACTCAAACGTATGTAGGCACATACTTCAACATAAGATCACTTATTAAATTCAAGGCTTCTCTGCAGGTTCCCTTCTGTCTATTTTTACTGTCTCCTCATTCAAAACAAATGGATGTAGATGAGCCAGCTAATGTCCACCTCCACTCTCAACATAACTATTTAATCTCCTCTCAAAATAATTTGCTCTGATTGATGTTTAAGCTGATTGTGTAACAGTTCCATAAAAGAGACCATTTTCTTATCCCTGGCATGTTTCAGGCTTTGTGCCCTGTGCAGACACTGATGTCATTTTGGGATTTCCCATTTCACTGGCCTTAAAGGGGAAGGTTCAGTAGGCATTAGTGTTGGACTAATCCTTGACGATCCCAGAAACTGATGATAAGTGGTGCATTTGCTGAACATGAAATTATTATCTATCTGGTTAAGGCTATCACACAGTTATTACAAAAATAGCACCGTTAAATGTCTTTTTTCGTTTATGAGCCCTGATAAACTATACAGATTGTGGGCAATGTGTGTGTGTGTGTGAGACTCATACAGAGTTCTTCCTTCTCATCACTGCCGTCTCCGCAGTCATCCTTCTGGTTGCACATCAGGCCAGAATAGATACAGTAGCCGTTGGCACAGCGGAACCTGGACGGCATCTCGCAGGTGACGTTCACTGTTCAAACACACACGAATCTTAGAAAAATCTCTGAGAGTATAAAATTCAAAAACAATTCCTACATTGACTCCCTCCTCATTTGTGTCAATAATCTCTGGCTACATCTTTCTTGACTGAATTATGATTGATTATATAAATAGTATTGATTATATGCTTCTGCTTAGATTCACTAAATCAGTTAACAGTCATTCAGTCAAGACAGAAAACAAAGTTTGCTTATATGGAAATTACATTGCTACTTGTATTGCTACTTACTAACATGAAAATCCTCTTAACCTTTGCTTGAAGTTTAGATCTAGTAGTTTTAGGTAGGTTTAGGGTTGGAATTATGATTATATTGATCACACAGAAATAAAAACACAGAACACAAACACAAGCTTTTCAGACTTTGCCATGTGCAATAAACAAGATGTTACCCACAGCATAAACTGATCTGTTCATCTGAGCGGTCCCCGCAGTCGTCAATGCCATCACACACCCAGCTCTGGCTCACACACAGATGGTTCCCACACTGGAACTCGTTCTGAGGGCACCAACGGCCTCCCGGGTAACGAGTGGCTGAAAGGGTGGGGGAAATGTGTTAATCAATCAACTGTTTGTATATTTTTAGTTTAGGAGGATCTGTTGGTTAGCTCATTCTCAGCACTTTGCACTCCAACAGACACAGTTGAACCATTCTCTATCTAGACCACATGTTTGAAGGTGAAAACAAAAGCAAATGTTAAAGAATTAAACCTGTTTGTTGTAAATGTACATCGGATCTCGTAGAGCTTCTTCATGGTTCATCTACTGCACTGCACTTTCCATTTCACATCCAAATAAGTGTTTTTTTACTAACTGTTAGTGCTGTTTGCCCTACTACACCATATTTCAGACATTTTCATTCTGTAGTTTTAAAGCCTTCAAACCTGAATAATTAAAGACTACACACATACACACACTCACATACAAAAACAAAGTACACACACACTAAAACACTGCAGAGGCCAGGCAGCCTGCCATTATTTTTCATGTTGTTTACTTACGACAGCTGGTCTCATCTGACAGATCTAGACAATCAGGCTGGCCGTCACACTGCAGAACAGCGGGGATACAGTGACCCGATTCGCACTGGAATGAACCTGGACGACACGTCTGCAACTCTGGAGGTGAGTCAGGACATTAACAGATGTGTGTATGTGTGTGTGTGTTCATGTTGTTTGTTTGTGACATATGCGTGGATATTTCGAGGAGGTGAGCTTGTGTGTGCAGTACCCACTCACCACAGTCTCGTTCATCTGAGTCGTCCCCACAGTCGTTGTCATGGTCACACACCCAGTTTCCAGGGATGCACTGCGCGTTGTCACATCGAAACTCACTCTCAGAGCAAGGCCTTGGCTCTATAGATGACAATCATATTCAAAGAGATATACACATCTTCAGTTTGGGATCAGAATGAGCTATTATTGTTTACACATCTTACGTGGGGTAGAATTATACAAAGAGGGATGAAATAAAGTTCTTTTTGCAACTCCCTGGCAGGCACAGATGATTCTTTTTTGATTCATTGCTGGTATGTAATGTTACTGAAATAGACTGAGGTGAAAAATATGGAGCATGACACTCACGGCAGTTCCTCTCGTCCGAGCCGTCACCACAGTCATTGGCGCCGTCACACTGCCAGCGGATGGGGACACAGCGGTGGTTATCACAACGGAAATCTCCCAGAGGGTCACATGTCACCTCCTCTGTTTGACAGACAAAGTCAGAAAGCAGTAGAGAGAAGCTGCTTCAACATGTGGCCAATTTAAAAAAAAAAAAAAAAATGTTCAGTGGCCCCATGTTTGAAACCACAGTATACCACACTGATATTTTCATTTGTTGTGCAAAGATTTAGACTTCATAAAAGGTAATCAAACACAAACATCATATTCCCTTAAAGAGCTAAATTATATACAGAATCTCATGAGACCAAGTACAATCAACCCCTTTAATTCCCACCTATAAAATCTGAAATAACTTTAAAATTTCACACACAGAGCCATGGTAGTTAGTGTGATAATATCACTTATATTTTGTGCTTGTCTCCACCATACTCTTCAAAAAAGTTCATAAAATAATATGCCTGGTAACCCTGTATAAATGGTATGTAATTATCCTCAAACAATCATATATATACACACAGTATAATCATGTAATTCCAGTTTACTTTTTCAGTACAGCACAGACCTCCTGCAGAAAAAAATTATGTCTCTGTTCACCCTAAAATAACTCCTTAACTCCTTGGACCAGATTTTTCTCCACAGCCCTGTCTTTACATAAGAACACATCTGCTGACACACAGGCACTGACCACAGCCTTGCTCGTCGCTGTTGTCGATGCAGTCATTGGTGCCGTCACATCGGGCCCACTGAGGAATACAGCGGTAGTTTGTCTTGCAAGAGAACTCAGTGTCCTCATCGCACTTGTAGTCTGGACCCACTGGATAGAGAGTGATAAAGAGAGGCGTGAGAAATGGAGATGGTAGAGGATGGAGCAGAGTGAGAGAAACGGATGACAAGAAAGAAATGTTAGATGACGACAACATAAGATATGAGAATGAATGAGGGAGACAGAAATGAGGCAGAGCGAAACATGCAGGGAGAATGAGCAGAAGGAAGAGGATGAGAGAAAAATAGATACAGCTTAGAGAAAGAAGAAAATCCATAGTGCAGTATGTGCAATACAACATTACTTCACTGGGATTCCTTTTAGGACATGGCTGAGTCAACACTGATTATGTATAATTAAAAAACAGATAAATCTATGCCATCTAAATCAGGCAGTTTGTCCTGTAATTTGGGGTTTAAATTCCTGCTGCAGCCACAGAAAAAATGTTTAAGCAAGACACTGAACCTGAACACTGTTGGTTCATGAATGCGGATAAAAGTCATGAAATATAATGTTTAACTTCTTCTGCCATCCACCTTATATCATCCTCTTGTTTTTTCAGGGCTTTAATTCACTGAAACTGCCACTCACTGCAGGTTTCAAATGGTTCATCTGATCCATCTCCACAGTCGTCCTGGGCGTCACATACATAGCTTGATGGCAGACAGCGCCCGTTGGCACACTGGAACTGTCCCGGTCTGCAGGTCCTCTGGCCACAAATGTCTGCGTCCTCGTCGCTGCCATCTGAACAGTCGTCTGTCCCGTCGCAGTGCCAGGACACAGGGATACACTTCTTGTTTTTACACTGGAACTGGTTTTCCTGGCATCGGTGGTCACCTACAGGGACAGACTGCAGCTTGACTTCCGTTTGAAAATTTAACATAAATTCAATCTTAACTTTCTGCCTGAGCTAAATCTCAAGTGTAAGGGCTTCTCTTGAGATTAAGCGTGGCCAAGGCTTGGATTTTTTCCCAGAAAATGTTGTATACTTTAATAGCAATATCCAAACAAAAATCTGGCCAGATTTAAAATAATCCAAGTAAATCCCAGTTCAAATTCCTTTCCAATTGCCTATTTCTGTTAGTGTAGAACAACTTATTCTACAGCTTGAAATACATTTTCTTCATAGATCCTCGTGAGTAATTTTAATTTCAGCTTCCTATCTGATGTCCTACACTAATGCAGTTTAAAATAATTAATTTAATTTTAATAAATTGTCGTACTGCAGAGAGCAGCGCCCTCATCTGAACCATCAGGGCAGTCTGAGTCGCCGTCACAGATGAAGCCAGGATAGGTACAGTTGCCGTCCTGACACTGGAACTGGCCGACAGGGCAATTACGGGTCGGGCAGGTCTGAGGTTCATCTGAGCCATCACCACAATCTGATTGGCCGTCACACTTCCACCATATAGGAACACACCTATAAGATAAAAGTAGCACAAACAGGTTAGATTAAAGAATACAAATGTAAAGCTAATCTGCAAGGTAGCATTAACATAGTGTCAAAGATGAGTATAGAAGAGCATATATCACAAAAATTGAATTTATCACAAAAATTGAATTTACCTTAACACATGTAAACACCTTGCTGTTACCTGTTTTCTTACAAATGCACAAACACTGGCCTATAAATTTAAATAACTGCACACATTCAGGTCTTGTCTGCCAGTAAAAGTTTATTAATTACTGAGTCACATGCCTTGCTTAAAAAGTGTTTTAAGTATTGTCTTGTTAGCAATTAATTCTGATAAATGATCACAATAAATCTAATAACTAAAAACTGTAAGGAAGTTCTCAATTCTGTCTTTTTTATGCTTATTTATTACAATATTATCTGCCATCGCAATAGAAAATGAGTAGCCTGTAAAGAGATCTTTATGGCCAACTTTTGAAATATTTTCTTTTTTTTTTTTGCAAAGATGTTTACTATTTAAAAACTGAAGGACTGACTAAGTGACCTGACCTCTCATTGTCCCCACAGCGGAACTGGGTGCTAGAGCAGTCAGCGACACACTGGATCTTAAAGCCCACAGCAAGGGCGATGAAGTGATCTGGACACTGGCAGCTAGCGCGCTGCCCACCGGGTGCAATCAGACACAGATGACTGCAGGTCAGGTCATGGGAGGAGCAGGGGTTTTCACCTGAAAAGGTAATTAAAAACAAATAACATACTGGTAAATTCTGAGCTGCAGGCGAGTAAGACAAAAAAAGAGTTCAAATTTACATACTTCGAGGTTGCCTGTAAGGATGGTAGACATGAATGTCAGAGGGCCGGTGTGTATTGTTGCCCATAACAGTGCGCTCTTCGCCAGTGTACTTATGGGCCTTCTCCACAGTGTGTGTGTTCTGGTCCGTCCAGTAGACCCAGTCCTCAAACAGGGTAACAGCTAAGACATGAGGAAGTGTACCAGCAATGGCCCGGTGACGGTTCTGGCCGTCCATGTCTGCAAAGCTGAAAGTTGGTAGAAGGGTAAATACAGATTCATGGTACTGTTATCATGAGAGAAACTTTAGGAACTCAGTGCCTCACTGAATCATACTTGATGACAAATGGATTTATGTCTGAATGTCTCAACTCACTCGAGAAAGTTAAGGTGGGAATCAGCAAAGAAGATCTTGTTGGTCGTGTAGTCTATGGTCAGAGCATTGGGCCACTCCAGCTTAGTTGTGATAATGGCACTGACATTGCTTCCATCCATGCCAACCCTGCCGATATATGCTGTGTCACCCCAGTCAGTCCAGTACAGCCATCTGGTAAAAAAAGGACAGGGAGGGAGAGAACAGGAGGGAGGGATGGGGAAAATCCAAAGACAGGATTTAAGAGCAAACTCTAGTGTAAATTTGAATGATTAAAAACCTCCAGCAAATGGCAAACTGCAAATAGCAAGTACACCTAGTAGTGTAATTTTGGACCCATTTTATTATCTTTCCCATTCCTGTGGCTAACTGGACCAGTATGGATTCCATATTTTTTCCAGTGCTGTTATAATGAAGTCTAACAGAAGAAACATCTTTGCTATGTAAAACTGTAAACATTTTGTTCTACTGTCAGCCTGTTACCAAGACTTCTGTGTGTGTGTGTGTGTGTGTGTGTGTGTGCGCGAGTGTGACTATGTGTGTGTGTGTGTGTGTGTGTGTGTGTGTGTGTGTGTGTGTTAGTACCCATATTTAGGGTTGACAGCTACAGCACGAGGTCGGCTGATAATATAAGTGTCATTCCCATCTGTGAACTCCCCAGACAGCAGCTTCTTCTTGTAGCGTCCATCCAGCTCCATCACATGAACTGAGCCATAATAACTGTCCACCCAGTACATCTTCCTGCAGCAGACACAACAAGATTTCATTAACATATTTTGGTCAAATTTAATATAGATAAAAACAAGTTTCCAAGTTTCCAACAAATGAAAAATCAATTGAAAGATCAAAGTACTCCGACAAATTGTAAAATTCACTTGGGTCTTGGTTTTCACACAAATGTATCTATGCATTTGAGTGTGTATTAATACATTACTGAATTATAAAATATTTAATAATTAAGACATATTTTTAAATGAAGCTCCTCCGATTTGACACACCTGCCCACCCAATCGAGTGCCAGGCCCTCTGCTCCTCCCACGTTGTTATCTGCCAGTGTCTCCCTGTCGCTGCCATCAAAACGCATCCTCTCGATCTTTCCAGCCCCTGCGTCTAGCCAATAAAGCCTTTTCTCAATGTTATCAAAATCTAAGGCCACCACGTTGGACAATCCCTGCAGGACTATACTCAATTGTGATCCGTCAGTGGTCAAATTACGGATGTAGTACCCATTACTGTACAACAGATATGGGGCAATGCCACTGTTCTGGCGGCAGGTGCGTCCGTCCGGTTCACGGATGTATCCAGGAGCACATTTGCAGTGGTACGAGCCAACAGCATTCTCGCAGATCTGGCTGCATACAGCAGGTGTGCTGAGACACTCGTTGAGGTCCTCGCAGGCTTTGGAATCTGGCATGAGCTGATAGCCGGGGTGGCAGGAGCAGTAGTAACCGGTGAGGGTGTCAGTGCAGATCTGGGCACACTTGTGGACTGAAGGGTTGAGGCACTCATTGACTCCTAGCCAGAAAAAGAAAGTTAAAAGAAGACAGGAAAAGAAGATGGCACAGGTATACAACTCGAGACAAGAAGAATTTCACAGATTAGAATGAACCTATAAAGTTTATGAAAAGATTAGTTATCTGACAATATGATCAATAAAACCTTTTGGAAATAGATACCTGTTGCTTTTCTCTGTTTTTTATCATTGTACATTGAATATCTCAGGGTTTTGGACTGTTCGTGAAACAGGCCACTATTTCATGACGTTTTAGCAAAAATTAAATGCTTTTTTGTTGATTAATTAATTAAAATTAATCGATAATCATAATAACTATTGGTTGCAGCCCTTGAGTACAAGAAAATGTGGGGGAATACATGTATATCTTGTATGTTAACATTTTGAGATTTCTCCAAATGATACAGAATTAACAAAAATCCCAAAGAGAATTGAAAATATCCATCATTAAAAACAGGGAAATGAGTGAAAGCACAAAATTCCCATAAAATATGGTGATTTGTCTTGTATTTTGGTTCACAAAAATTCAACCAAGTGGACATCCATTTTCAGGACATTGAATTATCTATTAGGGAAGATATGTATACAATTTTGCAGAGAAACTCTTTTGTTTTGCTCCACTGGATTAATACATATTTTGTATCTCTCACCACAGCCTTTTTCGTCGCTGTTGTCTTGGCAGTCCTTCTGTCCGTTGCACACTTTGTTGAGGTCAATGCATTCCCCTGACTTGCACATGTACTGCTGAGGAGCACAAGTGGGTTGGGGCGTGGTGCACAAGCTGTCTGCCTCATCTGAGCCGTCCAAGCAGTCACTTTCCCCGTCGCAGGTGAAGGAGGCGTAGATGCAAGCTCCATTGCCGCAGGTGAACTGGTTGCTGCTGCACGTGTCGTAGGTACAGCCCAACTCATCACTGCCATCCCCGCAGTCGTTCACACGGTCACAGCTGGGGAGGAGGAGTAATCAATTCAACTCTTTTCTGTGACAAATGTCTACTTTTATTCACTTACACACTCCTTCTACTTACTGGAAGGGGATGAGAATGCAAAGACCATTAGAACAGGCAAACTCATTCATATGGCAAGTCCGGTTGGGGCAGTTCTGGAGCTCATCAGCCGCATTGGCGCAATCTTTCTCCCCGTCACACACAAAGCTTAAGGGCACACAGCGCGCGTGGCCTGGGTGCCAGGTTGGGCAGGTGAACTGGTTGGAACTGCAGGTATGTTGGCCTGCAGGAGACAGAGAGACAAACAGAGGAACAAACTGCCGATGAATAAACCATGATACTATAAACCATATATGACATCAAGTATCTCTTAAAATTTCAACTCAACTTCTAGAGTACACATGAGGAAAGTGTATGAGGAGGCAACATTTAGATGAGACATGGGATAGAGCTGAGAAACAAGGCAAAAATTAGCTTAAATATAGTGTATGTATCCAGTCTCTAAGTGCCATCTCACCACACTGCAGTTCGGGAGCCTCGTCACTGTTGTCCCAACAGTCATTGTTGCCATCACAGATCATTGACTGGGGGATGCAGTTGCCATTGGTACATGTGAACTGACTGGGACCACATGTCCTGATTTGATCCTCTGCACAGGAACAGAAAAAGAGAAAGACTGTTATCAAGGGGCATGAAATATTTTTGTTGGCTGAAAAATTAGTTCTTGAGCCTGAAATCTCAAAATATTGTAAAGTAATCACTAAGTCAGTTGTATCAATAAATCACCATGACAACAGGCCATTGAGAATCATTTATACTTTCAAAAAAGTGACCTCCATTCTCACTTTTTCAGGATTTTGGCTAGAAGTTGTATGCAAAAAAATGAATATGCAACTTAGAAGTGTCGTTTCAATATGAATGTAGTAAACATACAAAAAGAATGACACACTAGAAACATAAACGTAATTAACAGTTTGATGCCCTTCCATCAACGATCGAGACCTGTCAAGGTGAAGAAAAGTGTCACTTGTTTGCTTAAATACCTGAAACATCAAATGTTAATGCAGAAAACTCACCGCAGGAGGGAGGTTCATCTGTCCCATCGTTGCAGTCTCTCACAGAGTCGCACACCCAAGAGCCAGGGATACAAATCCCTCCATCACAGCGGAACTGGTCTGGAGAGCATGTGCGACCCGCTGTAGCACAGTAACACACAGCCAGATTTAGACCTATATCCATGTACAGTTCTACTGAATCTACTAAGAAAGGAAGTCATTAACTTTGTGGGTTATACAGTTTCTGCTAAGGAAGAGCAGGTCTCTCTCTGACGCTGACGATTCAACTTACCACAGAAGAGAGGATTCTCATCACTGTTGTCTCCACAGTTGTTGTAACCATCACACAGGTTTTCAGGGTAGATGCAGATGTTGGTATGGTCACATTTGACCTGGCCCGCAGGACATTGCCTGTCAGCTGGAGAAGGTTGAGGAGGGCAAAGGTAAAAACATCAACCACAGGATCAACAACCACAATATTCTAGTACTGATCATTAAAGTTCAAGAGAACCTAAACTGTAGTTGCTGAGGAAGAGGAGATGGTTACTCATATATTAGATTCTTTAAAGTTAAATCAATGATTTCAAGTCAGAAAGTTTTAAAAACATCTTTCCAATCAACCCTTTGATCATTGTCACTCACGGCAGTTGATTTCGTCAGAGGTAGCATTATCTTTGCAGTCGTTGTGGCCATCACAGACAAAGGCTGCACTGATGCATCGACCGTTGCCGCAGGTGAACTCAGTAGCAGGGTTACATGTGGGGAAGGGGCAGTCACGCTCGTCACTGTTGTCACCACAATCGTTTGTGTAGTCACAGGCGTAGCTGAGCGGCACGCAGCGCCCGTTGTCACAGGAGAAGTCCATGGCTGAGCAGGTGTGGAAGGCTGGGCAGGAGGAACGATGGAGTGTAGATTTACTCTCAACCCATGATATTCATGTTTTTGGATTTCTGCTTTCTCTCTTTTTCAACATCAAGCTAACAGCTAAATTAGCTTACATTCTTATGTTAGCAGCAGAAAAAGGGTTAAAAGGGTCAAGGCCAATTACCAAAATGGTGACTACATACTGATAAAAGTCTTCATCTCTCACCACATACTCTCTCCAGCTCATCTGAGTTGTCCCGGCAGTCGTCGTAGCCGTCACACTTCCAGCGTGCAGAGATGCAGTTACCATTGAGACAGGTGAACTGCTCTGGCGGGCAGCGTTTCCCAGTGTCTTGGATACAGTCTTTGCCATTATTGGCCAGGTACCACTTCCCCTGATGAGGACACTGGCACTCAGGGCCCAGAGGACCTGCAGGAGAGATATAAGGGAATATAAGAATTAAGAAGAACTGAAGGGAACATAGAAATAATCAGTGAATGAATCTGCTCTTACCAGGAACACAGATATGACTACAGCCTCCATTGAACTGCTGGCAGGAGCTGGAGCAGCTCTCCTGCTTAGACGCGGCAAAGACGTGGATGTCAATTGGGCGGTACTGCAAGTCCTGGACCAACACTGCTAAGCCAGAGCCATCATCCTTCCCAGCCCTAAAGACGGCTCTTTCAGTCCAGTCAGTCCAGAAGATGTCCTGCTGGAATACAGTCATGGCGTAGGGGTGCTGGACCCCCTGCACAATCACTTGTCGGTTCTCACCCGTCAGAGTAGCCCGCTCGATTTTGTCTCTGAGAGAAGCAGTTAGGTAAGAAAGAAGTTGTCAAGAAAACATGCTACAAAATGTGTCCCTTGACTACTTTGTAATACAATAGTGAACATACAGTGAAGCATCAGCCCAGTACAACATCCTCTCTTTATAGTCCAAAGACAGACCATTGGGCGTTGAGAGACCACTGTTAATAATGGAAGTCCGGAAGTTTCCACCCAGTGTGGCCCTCTCAATCTTAGCTGGACTGGCCCAGTCAGTCCAGTACAGGTAACTGGGCAGAGAGAACAGGGAGAGAAGGGAGGAGAGAGAGCTCATCAGTGTATTTTGATGATGTTCACATCACAGTGAAAACCTGGACATTTTTATATCTTTGTCCAATCTGTAGACATATGCTAGTGAAGTGATGGTCATTTGTTTTTACCCATAGCAGGGGTCGACGATGATGCCTCTGGGGCGGTTCGCATGGGCGATGATTGAGCGGTTCATCCCATCCACCCCAATGGACTCTACATTTCTGCTGTAGTAGTCAGTGAAGTAGAGACGCTTGTTGACCCAATCATACGCCAAGCCCTCTGGGTCATCCAAATCTGAATGGTATAAAATAGATAGGAGGATATTGAATAAAGGGAGGCAAAATGATAAGATCTTTAAGGAAATGAGAAAATGAAACAGAGAGGGTAAGAGAAGGAAGTGGTAAAGACAAACAAAAAGCAACAATAAAACAGTAGGAAAAAAATATTACAAGTCATAATTAATGCTTAGCTCACTTGTGGCTATAAACACAGGTGGGCTGGCGACTGATGTTGTGGTGATGTAGCCAATCCTGCTCCGGCCTATCCCCTTGCTCTGGGTGAAGAAAATTCGCCTCTCCTTAAAGTCATAATCCAGTGCCATCAAGTTGTAGCCCAGGTTCACCGTTGGATAAGGGCTGCTGTGATCTGTGGGATCTAACCTCAAGCTATTCAGTGTGTAGTCTGTGGTGAAAACTAGAAACTCATCTTGTCCATAACCACATGTTACGCCATTATTAAGGAGTGATCCATGTGCGCAACCACATTTTGGCTTCTCCTGGCCTGGCATGGCGAAGCAGAGCTGCTGGCAGCGCCCGTTATCTTCCTGGCATGGGTTAAAGTCCACCTGATTGGCAGATGTCGGTTGGATGTGAGCGTCAAAGATGGTGACATCCATCAGTCCGTCAAGATTGTCTCGGATTACCTGGTAACATAAGAAAAACATATTTTGTTATTTAGTGGCATGGGCATAGCACATTCACAGAAGGATCATTAAACATCCACAATTGACTCTAACTGATATCAAAAGTTTGTCTTTTTTATCTTACAAAATCATTCTCTGGACACAAGAAAATGATGGTGCCACTAAGCTATTATTGATGCTAACTACTAACTGCTATTGCAGCTGCTACATTTTATTGCTTCTGTAGCTAATTCCTGTTCACCGCAGCAGCAGCAATTGCTCTGTTTTCTCTATTCCCAATGGTTTTCCTTTTTGTCCAGCCCAAAATAAGATGATGTTCTAATTGGACAGGAAAGTTGCTTTGAATAGTGCCATTATGCCAATTTAGGTGTAGATAAAACTATGAAAATCTTGTGTCTGACTGACTGAAAAATGTTTTTGTGCAAAGAACAAGAAATTCTAGATATAAAATGGCAAATTATTTGGTTGTTTTAATGAGAGATCACAAAATAGGATTATTATGAAAGCTAAAACTATGGTAAATTAAGCTGGTTTCACTTTCACCTCTGGCTGGTCAGTGTTAGCTGGGTCTTTACTGGCCTGGAAGAGCTTGCCAAGCTTTTTATCCACCCACAGCATGTAGTTTCCAAATATAGCCATCCCTGTTGGAGATGGATACCGGCTCCCATACCGGATAATTTGCCTCTGTGAGCCGTCCGAGGCCATGCGCGAGAACATATCAAGAACATCATCTGTCCAGTAGAGAAAGTCATTGATATAATCAATAGTTAGGCCACGAGGCGACGCGAGGCTCTCTGATGCCAACACCGTGCGGTTGGTGCCATCCAGCAGGGACCGCTCAATCTTGGGTGTTTGGCCACCGTCAGTCCAGAAGAGGTAGCGAAGCTTGGGGCTGACAGCCAGGTCACGGGGCTTGTCCTGGGAGGACTTGAAGAGAATCTTTCGGTAGGTGGTGTTAATGGCAAGCACTTCCAGGTAGGTCTCACTCTCAAAGGCATTGCTAAAGTACAAGTTACCTGAGGAGGCAAATGGAGAGATGGGAAGAAAAGAGAGTGTCATTTGTCAGCACAGAGATACACAGTCATAATTCTTTGAAGGGTACAATAGTGATAAGTTTTACACGAACTTAACACAAATTATTGATTTATATTTTTTTTAAATATATGGTTAATTTATTTTTACAGTTATTGTTTTATGACCCTTTTTTCTAAGGTGAATGATAAGAGCTTGCTCCCTGTAACTAAAATTGACAAATGAAGGGATGGCCGGTAGACAGAACTGGCTTCATACCAGCAACCCAGTCTACAGCAAGTCCCTGGATGCCTCCTCTTCCAACGCCTGAGGCAATGACACTGCTGTAAAGCCCTCCGTCTGTTTTGGCCCTGAAGATCCCCCTATAGGAGGTGGAGGTGCTGTTATCAGTCCAGTAAACAAAGCCAGCTTCGATATGGAGGTCCAACTTCCCCTTACTGGAGTAGGAAACTGCAAAAGGGTTAACAGTATTCAGTGGATCCTGCCTGTAGTAACTGGTTAACAATTCACAGATAATGCTGTATAATATGCACAACAGGCTCAAACAACATAAAATTGGACAATATAAAGCCAACGTACGTCCACCGACAGGCGCCATAGCCTCAGAGTGGTCAGAGCTGTTTATGTGGAAACCACGGATGTACTTGGGGGTGGAGACAATGGCGAAAGAGTCATACTGTTGACAGCGGGATCCATCCTGAGACGGGTAAAAGCCTGTGGTGCAGGCACAGGTCTTCTTATTGTCTGGTTTGGGCAGACAGAGGTGAGCACAGCCCCCGTTGTTGGAGCTGCAGGCATTAGTGGTCCCTGCTGAGTCTGAGGTGGGAGAGACAAAGACAATGGTGGTGGTGGTGGTGAGCATTATTGGATCTTATGAGCCCATATTAGTGCAATGAAACTGTCATGTGCTGTGCTGAATCTCTGACCAACAATTTCAAAGGCATATTAGAGCAAATCTTTTATTTTCATCAAAATTTAGCAAGTTTGGATTTCTTTTTCCCTGTGTTTGCTCAAACATGCTGTTTTATATGAGCACTTTTAAAAAAATATATCTTTTTATTTATTTAGTTTCTGAAAATATATGCTGCACTCTAAATTGTTCATAGTTGTAATTCATTGAGCATTCATTTTTTAAAAATATCTTAATAACATTTTTCACATTCGATGAATCAAGCACAGACACAGAGGTGAAATCTTCTCTGAAAACCTACATTCAAGAGTAGATATACAAGTGGTGCTCAATCCTGCAGTGTCCTGTCCTTGAGGAGGACACTAAACTCGCTCCCTCACTGGCAGTAATTGCCTGTTGCATAATGGATGAAAACACCAAAAAGCTCAAGGACAGACACCTCTGAATTAAATATAAAACCACTGAATCTACGTACTATCTCTGGCGTGCACTTTGAGGGCACGCAGGCCAGACATGCCACTCCTCATCACCACCATATTGGCACCCGTGTCCTTGTCCACCCTCTCGATGACCTCATAGTCCAGGTCGGTGTAGTAGAGGTGGTTCTGGTAGATTGTCAGCCCCCATGGGTGGGACAGACCACTGACCACCGTCACCCGGCTTATACCGTCCATTGTGCCACTCTCAATCTGGGTAAACAAGGAGGGTAAACAGAGTTGAGGAGAGTTTATTCCCCACAACATCCCTAAATTGCAGCTTGCAATGAAATGTACAGTAACTGATAATATTTTTGTTCTTAGTCTATACATTAAGCATGTACACTGTACATACCACCCCTGAGCCTGCCACACCCCAGTACAGTTTCCTGGTAGAAATGTCAGCGGTGATGAATCCTATGTTGGCCATGTTGCCTGTGTAGAGGTTCCTGAGATTGCTTCCGTCCATGTCAGCGCTGCCAACCTTTGGAGGAACTCCACTGTCTGACCCCTTGTCTGTCCAAAACAATTTCCTATGGAGGTAAAAAAAAATGTGTGTATTAGGTATCCAAAATTTTGAATCTAGCTATGTGTAAAAATCCTTTCTTGGTCAAAAAAAATCTTCTTATGGTCTTTGTTGGATTACTTCACCTACTCTAAAGAAATGCTGAGACTGTTACTGTTAATTGATTGGGGTGGGTTTCTTGTATGACAAGAAACATGACTGTGATGGACATGCAGCTGTTGGAGGAATAAATCTTCTTTTTAAATGTCCAATTACATGATGGTCATTAAAACAATTAGACTACTTTGTCCTGTCAGCCAGCTATTATCTCAAATAATTCTGATGAGGTCTTGGTCTGTTGCTTTTATCTTTCCTGTGCTAGGAAGTATGTACAAATTAATAACTATTGTTCAGGATCACAGAAGAGAGGACAAGCATCTGAATATGAAACTGAAACTTGATGATTTGTTCCTTCCATTATTCAGTAAACAGAAACTTTACCCTCGGGCTGGATCCAGGACTATTCCAATGGGCTCTCCTGCTCCCTCCGGTTTGCCAGTAGAGGTGATGAGGGTCTTCCTGTAGTGTTCGTTTCCATCTACACGGATAACCTAAGTGAAGTGTTATGTTTAGTTTATTTATTTGAACAATAACAATGAAAAAACAGAAATTAAGTGAGAAAAGGCAAAACTATGCAGGGAAGAAACATTAATGTATTGCACATTAAATGAAACAAATGCTAAATAAATAAATAACAAAGAGGGAAATCTGAGATACAACAGTAATGAGTCTAAATAAGATTGTCTTGCTGAGATAGTAAACAGGAAAGTAGTATATTTGTTGTTAAATGGTTAAATATGTCTCTCAGGTGTTGCTTTTTGTCCTTCTATAACCCATCTAAGGCTAGTTTTGGCAAAGTTGGGCTCTTGCCATTAATTATGAACACTCACCTCTATGGCTTTAACAGTGGGATTGGTGTAATACATCATTCGGCTTATCCAATCAAAAGCCAGACCAGAGGGCGATCCCATGAGTGCTGCTGGAGCAAACTCAGACCTGTTGGCGCCGCTGGTTTTCACTTGCCATATAGAACCCTGAAAGGTGGAGCAAAATCAGAGAAAATGCATCAAAAGAAGCGTTTTTGAAACTGCAGATATTCAAGTAATAATATTAATAATCAAGAAAATGAACAAGTGGGCACCAGTAATTATCCATAAATTTCCATTACATGTTGTAGAAATTGTAAACTCTTGGTGTTGTGCAAAGCCTAATCTTGAGTCACAGTAATCATTATATATCATAAAACATTCCTCAAGGGTTTGACTCAAAACCTCCACTCACAGTGCTCTGCACCCAATAGACAAGCTCCTGCTGGTCATCGAAGTCGATGTCCCGCCCCTGGCTAATGCCAGACACAGGGGCCATTGCATTGTTGGAGGGGTCAGCGGGGTCCAGAGGAATGCCAAAAATCACTGAATCTCTCACCACCATCAAGAAGGGATTGCTGTCTAGAGTAGAGTAGAAGTACACATGATAAGAGGAACACAATACTCACACAACTGTGCAGACACACTACAAAATGAATTTGAATCAAAGCTACTGCAAAAAAGGCCTACCTCGGATACAGGTGCGTTTGTCAGCATCCAGTTTCCAGCCAGACTGACAGTGGCAGGTGTAGTACCTGGGTCTCCGGCCTGACAGCAGGCACAGCTGACTGCACATGTGTTCTCTGCATGGGTTGATGGCTAAATACAGAACCACAGTGTCACCTTCAAACAGACATCTCGCCAATTTTGTATGGTTTGTTCCAAATGCTGGTTGCAGCCTCTGATATGGTAAAGTGTATTATTTTCTGTTAACTTTAGGATTTTTGTGACTAAATTTGTATCTGTTGTATGTGGTTAGTGTAATTTCAGTAGCCTGTTTTTACTATTAGATGCCATATTTTAGATCAACTTAGGTTCGCAAGTTTTTGATAAGTTCACATAATTCTCATATTATGAGTTCTCAGGCCCACAAAAACTCCAGAGGGCTAAATGTATACTCTCTGTGACGACACATAAGATGCTTTTACCAACACCAACTCAACACTGCATCAACATACATACATTCACTACATGTTAGGAAACTACAGGTATCCAAGCAAGCTGTATTAGAAATTACCTGCGGGCTGTTTGACGGGATGGTCCATAATGATGCCCATGGGCTGGTACACGCTGCTCATCAGAGTGGTGATGTTGCCACCGTGGAACTTGTTTGTCCTCATCACTTTGCTGGTGTAGCGCTCCGACCAGTAGACGTGGTCCTCGAAGACTGTCATACCATGTGGGTGCTGGAGAACCTGGGTGTCAAGTGGGCATGAACAGGGTTGATAGGTTTTCAAATTCATCCTAACAAGGTTTTGTTTTTCCATTTTAACTTAGATGCTCCTTTTCATTACCATCCTGATTTATATTGATACAGTTACACACATTCATATGACATGTTTGATCAAAATGTACTTTACTGTTACAGTAACATTTTTGCTAATTTGTACATCTCTAATGTCAGCTAAGTCACTTAAAACTGATACATGTGCCAAGGAATAATTCTTATTCAATGATAAAAATGTTCAGTTGTGATTGTGATTCTTGATCAAACTGATACAATACAATACAATTTCTCATATGTAAAGAAATGGCACTGAGTATTGACATCAGGTCAGAAATCCTTTCACAAATTGAAACATTTGGTGACTGACTTGTTCCTGATTCATCTTGTTTCTGTGAAGTGTTTTCATTTTCTCCTCTTTCTGACTGCATTACTAAATGATTGCCATGGTTACTATATCACTTCTTCATTTGTATCAAAATTAACATACCATGTCACTTGCTATGACCTGATGGCGGTTGTTCCCGTTATAGTCACAGTAGTCAATATATTTGAGGTAGGCGTCTGCGAAGTAGACCCTACGCGTGGTGTAGTCCAGGGCCAGGCCGTTGGGCCAGTAGAGCTTTGTGCTGACGATGACTCTTCTCATGGTTCCATCCATGTCTGCCCGCTCGATCCTGGGGTTCTGACCCCAGTCGGACCAGAACATCACGTTGGTACTGGAAAGAATGACAGTGTGATAAGGCACTTTGACAAAAGGTTTATTATGTCTTGCAACAGGTTGTTCAAAGGCTCAAAGGTTTTGAAAGACAGTGATATAAGACCAAATTAAAGACTAACTAAATAGCCTTGTAAGTTTCCCTCAAAGAGTCTCTACTTACTGATTACGGGGGTCTAAAACCAGTCCACGAGGGCTGGTAACATTTTTGGTGAGGAGGACTTTTCGGAAGCGACCATCCAGAGTGGACACCTCAATGTTCTCCATGACAGAGTCGGTCCAATAAAGGTTTCTTGCCACCCAGTCCACAGCTATACTCTCAGGTACCATCAGACCAGTGGAGAAAACCTAGAGCAACAGACACACCACAACACATTGAACACTGACTATGAGAATCTTGCACAGTTCAATTGAGTTTCATTCTATTGTGAAATATTACTTTAATGCATTTGTGTAATCATGTCTCTTACTTCCCGTCTGTCGGTGCCGTTCTGGTAGGCGCTCAATATCTTCTTCTGAGAGGCATCAGCCCAGTAGATTTTGGAAGTAACACGATCAAAGTCTACAGTCACAATGCCTGAACCGCTGATCACTGGAAGAATCTGGGGTGGTCTCATGTTGATCTGGTTGGCAATGATCTGACTGCGCTTGGCAACCAGAAGTACAGCTGCTATAGGGTCTAATGGCAGAAAAAATATTATGATTCATACCAACAAATTATTTCAAGAGCACTTTGTGGATAAAATTCCATTCTCCGCAGAGAAGGGAATTGCATATGTAAAAATGATTTTTTCCATATATCATATCATAATTAATTAGTAGGTTATACCAGGCAGCTTTATTTGTAATGCCATGTTTTTTTGCTCACTTGCAGCTTTGCAGGTGCGTCTATCAGGCTCTAGGAGGTAACCATCCGAGCAGTAGCACCTGAAGCTTCCTCTCTCATTGTAGCACTGCTGACTACAGAAACCTGGGATCAGACACTCGTTGATGTCTTCACAGGTCTTTGAGTCGTTGAGCAGCTGAAATCCCGGTGGACAGATGCACTGAGCCCCAAATGGTCCTTGGACACAACGGTAACTGCAGCCCCCGTTGTTCAGTGCACAGTCATCTTGGTCTTCATGAAATGATATGATAGTTAATAAGCATTTATGTATTTATTAAGAATCTAGCTGTATTAGTTGTTCTGACATTTTGATTTGTATCGTCCATTTCAGTGGTGTGTTGTCTTTGTAAGTTATTTTCTCTTTATTATTATTCTTGTACGTTTATTGCACTGATGTGCTACAAATGTATTGGGGTTTTTTCAAAAATATTGCCAACTTAGACTCAATATTCACTTAATTCTGAGGTTTTAAGGATTTTCTTGTCTAATAGTGCTACATTTTGATTATTCATACAAGCCCCTCATATTTTAAATCACATAAAACAGCACCATTATAATATTAGTATTCTTGTCTGAGGGCTAAATATAATTTAAATTACAGTACATGATGTGATGTCTGTGAAACTCACTGCAGATAGGTGATTCATCTGCTCCATTAGGGCAGTCCCTCTGGCCGTTGCACACCTTGTCCAGGTCGATGCACATCTGGTCAGTGGGGCACTGCCACTGATTGGAAGGACAAGTAAATGGAGGGGTGGGGCAGTTCTGTTCATCGCTCATGTCCCGGCAGTCGTTGTCGCCGTCACACAACCAGCTTGAGGGGATGCACGCCTTGTTGGTACACTGGAAGTAGTTGGGTCTGCAGGTGATCTGTGGGCAGGAGTTGTGTTCATCAGATCCATCCTCGCAGTCTGGATGGCCGTCACACTCCCACTCATCTGGAATGCAGAGGCCATCGGTCTGGCACTGGAACTCATTGTCATGGCACAGGCCTGGACCTCGAGTGGCTGGAGACACCACAGACATTTAAAAATGTCAGTAACCCAGCAGCAGAAAACTTGACATCAAGAGGTGTAATATGTATTGTTGTCCTGTTTTTAATTGGATGCACTTTTTCATTCAAGTCAATGGGAAGGTGTGTCCAAACTTCTGACTGGCACTGTACATTGATTCATGTTAACAACAGTGAATATGGTATGAACAATAAAGCTGGCTGATTTTCAAGTGGTACAATTGGTTATCATTACAGAATTAATGAACATGATTGATAGTTTTTTCTATCCAGCATCAGCCTGTGTAATTTACTTACGACAGTCTCGCTCATCAGAATGGTCCCTGCAGTCAAACACTCCATCACACCGATATCCTGAGTTGACACATTGGTCCCCGGTGGCACAGGCAAACTCATAGGAGGCACAGGAAAACTCTTCAAGTAAAAAAACAAAGAAGAACAGATAGATAAATGATCACAGCACAACAAATGAATGCACTTAACTCAAGAATTTCGCATATAAGAAGGTATTCAGTCTCATATACATGACCAACATGCCTAAAACAGAAATCAACAAAGAATCAAATTATTCCTACCACAGTTTTTCTCATCAGAGCCATCCAAGCAGTCCTGGTCTCCATCACACACATAGGAGTTGAATATGCAGCGGTGGTCGGGACAAAGGAAGTAGGAAGGACCGCATGTAGTGATGGTTGAATCTGCCAATCACAGATAAAGCATTTTTGCTTCAATACATTTGCAAGATAATATTTGTATGAACCAATTTCTTTAAGTGTCAACAGAGATAAAAATGGACAGTCCATATATACTTACTGCAGTTATGTTCATCAGAGCCATCACCACAGTCATTGTCACCGTCACACACCCATGATTTAGAGATACAATTATTGTTATCACAGGTAAAGTACGCAGCAGCACAGGTGGTAGGGAGACGAGTGGGACAGTTGTTTTCATCAGAACCGTCACCACAGTCGTCAGTGCCGTCGCAGCGCCAGTTGCGCTGGATGCAGTGTTTGTTGTTGCAGGTGAACGCTTGCGGAGAGCAGGTTGCCCCTGGGAGTTAGGTAGTGGTAAAAATATATGAGGTGGGCATTTGGATTAGTATAACTGATTGCTCTATAATATACATTTTCTCACACATTTACCTGTATCAGTGCAGTTGGCCTCATCAGTCTTATCTATGCAATCAGCAGTCCCATCACAGATGTAGGAGTTGGATACACAGCGTCCTTCATCACACTCAAAGGAGTAGTAGCCACAATTGTTGTCAGGTGGGGGAACAGAATCGTCCTTGATGCAGTCCCTCTGATTGGCCTGAAGCTTCATGCCGTATGGACACCCACACACTCGACTGAAGGATGGAGTCGGGAAACAGAAGTGGCTGCAGAGCCCGTTGAGTACCATATTGCACCGGCTGGTGAACGCTGTGGGTAGGATGGTGAAGAAGTAGTCATTGGGTTTGTGGATTATTATATCTGGCTGACTGGCAGCTCAACTATTGCCCTGGTCCTGCAGTCATTGATTAGTTTGAGAAAATGCTATTTTAATCTCTTTTCTTGCTCCATTTTGTCTCTGCTCTCCCTGCCTTCTTGTGATGAAATTCAATTCCTGTTCATACACAAAGTATCTAAGCTTACTCACCACTGTGACTGAGTTACTGCAGGACTGGAGTATTAAAATTATTCACAGACTCCAATGGCTCCCTTTGTGTGAACTTACTGTTTTGGAGGTCAGCTGTATAGGCCTTGACATTCATAATTCCGGTGACTCCTTGTCTGATCATAATGTTTCCTCCTCCATCCCGCTTCCTCATCTCGAATATTGCTCTAGTCCTTGTATCAGACACATACAGGTAGTCTAGAAGATAAAAACACATGACTCAGTGTTGTAATAAAGGCAGAAGGTATAAAAAACAAATGCACATTTACTAAATATAATGCAATGAGTCATGAGCAGCCATACTGCAGTGATTTCAGAGGGGGTACAAGAAGTGGCTCAATTAGAAAGTAGCTCAAATAAGTGGCTTATTAAATTCTAATATGTGCAACTGTGCTTAAGGCACAAAATAATGTACAGGAAATTCTAACACTCATTTTGAATGTAACACTGTTTTGGTCTAAATGAAAATAAACTCTGAAATAAAGTTGTTTGAGAATTGTTAGAGCTTTATAATAAAGTTGGGGTTTTATTGAGTCAAGGCTGCAGATAAACCTTAATAACATCATATACTGTACAATATGAATAATACTCTGCATGTGTAATATACAATAGGTGTACTAGAATAAAGGACAGTTATGAGGTGAGACCAAGAAACGCACCTGAATAAATTGTTAGAGAGTAGGGTTTAGTGATCTGGCCGATATTGCTGAATGTCTGTCTGTCCAATCCTTCAATGCCGATGTGACCAATCTGTGCCAAGAGGGAATCTACCCAGTATAGCCGGTCCATCCTGATGAAGGCCGAGCACAAGGAATTAACCAGTGAATATATAGGAATACTGTAATCCACATCACATACAATAATTTATTCCTTGATTCTTGGAATTATTCACTGAGATCACACCATAATCCTCACTGTCATCATTGTAATCGTCACTGTGCTTACACATAGTCAACAGTGAGTCCATATGGCCATCCCAGTGTTGTGTTGACCAGAGGAACAGCATTGCTGCCATCAGTGAAGCCTTTCATGATGACCGCTGGACGATTCCAGTCAGACCAAAATAAGTAGCTGTGGGGTAACATGAGTGGACAAACAAGAGGACAAATCTATTCAGATTCAATATATTGCATAAAGTGCTTGTTATACGTATTTAGGTGCCTCTATACTGGCATTACTAGACTGTGATATCTAAGTGCAAATGACACTGAAACCAATCACACCTGATACATTTTAACACTCACCCAGCACTGGGATGCACTGCAATTCCTTTTGGGTTCCTCAGTCCAGTCACAATGTCTCGTCTGGATTTGTCTGTGACTCTGAAGGCCACCACCGACCTGTAGGTGCTTGAGGTCCAAAACAAAACATTGGAGGTCCAGTCGTAGGCCATAGCATCAACAATTCCCACTCTGTAGCCTGTCAAAATCTGTTGAACTAAGAATGCATACAGAAAATTATATCCATCAACTTACATTTATTTTACATAACATTATGTATTGTTTTTACAGGTGATTTCACTCAGTGCAGTTGTAACAGTACTTATTACACAAAAACTCACTGGTGCCATTGAGGTTTGACTTATAGACGAGGCCTTTGGACCTGTCGTTGTAGAAAAGGGCCTCCTCTTTGCCATCAAACTCCACAGCAGAGCCAGAGAAAGAAGTCCCAAGCCCTGTGAGGGGAAGGGTGATGTCCTCCTGGAGGGATACGTTCAGTGGGATTCCCCGCACCGCCATAGAGGTGGCCACCAACAAGTAGTCCTTCACCTCTGTTCAAAGAGTAAGTAACAGTGGTTACTGTCTTTTAAATCCTAAATCCCTGACATGTTTTACTGTATGTTGTTGCAATTAATTAAGATTTGAAAAGTAGTTGAAAAAGTTGTAATTACTTGGTATGAATACAATTATTTGTAGGTGAATGTGTACCTACCTTTGATAAATAATAATAATAATAAAATTACTGCAATGAAAATGTAAATTACACAACATTGTAATTTGATTAATTCTTTTATGACTAATGAAAAAACATGAAAAAATGACAGAAAGCATTAAAATAATGTGAAGTGAATAACAGTCCAACTCTAAATATCAAGTCATTTTGCCCTCTATGTCAAAGAAACTTACTGAAGCAGGTCCGCCGGTCAGGCTGCAGGTCGTAACCATGGCGACACTTGCAGCGGAAGCCCAGACCATCATTGTCAGTGCGATGACTCAAGACACAAATTTGCTGGCAACCACCATTGTGTCTGCCACAAGGGTTCATCACTGTGAGACGAGACGGATTGTGCTCATTTTATGATGGCAATGGTGTAATATTAGTTTGCAAACATAATGGATGAGACTAGAGGTGTAAAAAAAAGAGAGAGTGGGTTGCACTTTCTGCCCAGCACCAAACAGTAATTATTGCACCTCCTTACCAACAGGTTGTAGAACACGGTGTGAGACAACAACATGGCCCGGTCGCTTTGTGGTACGATAGAGGAGTGCTGGGTTGCTGCCGTTGAACCGATTGGCTCTCACTACACCCATCTTGGTCCAATCAGTGAAGAACACATGGTTCTCAAACACAGCCATTCCAAAAGGATGTGGAGCCTGGGTTCCACCATTGAGGACTATTTTTCTGGAGAATAGCAACACCTCAGAATGGCAATCAGATACAGCACAATATACTGTAGCTGCATCATTACATTTCAGCCCAAAGTTAGTCCCCCCATACAGAAACATCTTTTTAATGGGTTTCAGTGCAACTTTTACCTGTCTAAACCACTGTAGGTGACAGTTTCCACCGTGTCAAAGTGGCTGTCAGACCAGTAGACCCTCTGAGTGACAATATCTATAGTAATTCCTGTTGGAGTGCCGAGCCTGCTCTTCACCAGCTCTAGACGGTTACTGCCATCCATGAAGGCGCGTTCCAGCTTCATCTGCTCACCGGAAGCACCCATGTCTGTGAAGAACATGTAGCTGCAAACAAATAAAAAATAAAGACTTTAAGGGGTCCTATAACATATGAGCTATATGATGCCAGGTCATGTGGATGTAAAAACACTTGGAATTGTACAAATTCATTTGTACAGGATTCAATTACCATATTTTATCATAAATTGCTGATAAGCTTAATGATAATGATAATAAGTAAACATGTCATCCCCTAATAAAAATGACATGGAGCAAGTTTCATTAAAAAAAAATCCAGTGACCAGTGGCATGAAAGTAATGAATTTTTTACGTAATTATCTCATGCCCTGATGTTATTGTGCAGAAAAAAACAATGCTAGTAAATATTCTAAAAACAAATACTAACACTTCTACCAATATTCATTTTAATACCAATACTGACGACGTTGACGAATGACGTTATAATGTTACATAGGTTTGGAAGCTTTGAAAGACTAAAGCATTTAAACCCACCCAACTGTAGGGTCCAGGGCAAGGCCATGAGGAGTCCGCAGGTTTTCAGCCACCAGTGTGACCCGATTCCCTCCATCAAAGTCACACATGTCGATGCGCTCCACCGTGGCTTCTAAAACATAGAGTTTGAAGTTGACCCAATCCACAGCAAGGTTCTGGACACTGTTGACTGCAGTGGTCAGAACCTCCTTAATGTCACCGCCATTATAGTTGGTGGAGTATACCTGGCAAAAGGATGAAAGGGTTTGGGATGAATGGGTTTCCCTTCCCAACTCAACTACTGCCTAGCATATGTCCCACAGCTGTTCCAGTAGAGCTGTGCAGTGGCCAGAAGAAATGATTGCTGCTCAACTATCTATTAAAAATAAACACAGCTTCTGTTTGGCAACCATGTAAAGGAGGCTATGAAAAAGGTAAACATGAAAGAGGGCTGTCATCAAAATGTCACCAGACAGTAATCCAGACTGACCTTTTTGGTGTATGTGTCACTCCAGAAGACTCTATCACTGTGCCAGTGGTATGCCACGCCTACAGCGTATCCTTTACCCTGAGAAGGCACCAGAGTTCTGACAAAGCGCCCGTGTATATCGGCCATCATCACATCACCCCCGTTGGTGAAAATTAGCTGTGGCATTCCACCTGGAAAACAAATTTCAGTATTTCACTTTGTTGTATTTATCTTCGATATTTGATATAGCTAAAGCATAAAGCCCTCAAGCCTTAGAAGAACAAACTTTTAGTAAATGTGTTGGGAAAAAAAGTGTCTGTCAACTGTTTTTTATAAATGCTGAGGATCCTTTAGTTTCCCAAATCAATACTATTTGCGCTCATGAAGGTTTTGGGTCACGGTCTCTCCCTATGAGCAACCCATCTTTAAAATCTTGTCTGCTTTGTCATGTTGAGCTTTCAAACACCCCTCAGATCTTGTCGCAGCAGATTGTATAAAGCTACTATGTAATGCGTCACCCCCTGTACCTGACACATTTGCTTTGCAGACGTGACCCTGCTCCAAGAAGTATCCATCGGCACAGCTACAGTGGTGTGTCCCAGGGCGATCTTCACACAGCTGGTCACAGATCCCCCAGATTTGACAGTCATTATAGTCTGGGGAATAATACAAACAACCATTTTTTATATGTAGGCATAAAGGTGAAAATCTTTACTTGTGTTTTGAACCAGAGTGCTGTGAAATTAATCTAGTAATTGTACCTTTTTGAGACTGACTCACGGTACAAGCTAAAACAAGAATTAATGTTAAAGAAGCTTCCCCAAAAATATGTATGCTGTTGGTAGCTCAGAGTCCACTACTATCAATGATGCCACAAATATAGATGCTTTCACAAAATATCATATTTGGCACTCACCCACACAGGAACGGCTATCATTGGCTACAATGAAACCATCAGGGCAGTAGCAAGCACCGCCCTGAGGAGATGGGTGGCAGTGAAATTCACAGCTCAAGGTTGAGCACCGCTCCAGGCCTGTGAGTATGAGACATAGAAATCAAGATCATTGACAAATCTAAGGTTTACCCATGGCATCACCACAATCTAGGCAGCTTAGAACATTATAATCATTATTGTGGCCATTATAGCCATCATCATCTGAATTTAGAGGCCATTAGCAGTTCTCCTAGGAAAAATCACCTGAAAAAAGTTAATCTTAAACCAAGCATGTGTAAAGGCAGTGATAAAGTTGAAAGCTGTGATCATATCACATCCTCAACAGCTGACTTCCGAGAAACGTTTATGAGTACACCACACTGTAATGTGTAAAACACTTGCACCTAAATTTATAGCCCTAGGCTGCAAATGAGGGACATTTTACAGTTGACCATCTCTCTAACATTTCAGTTAATTTAAATTTAATTTCCTTGGTTTCTTCTCCACAACAGCTCTAAAGACAAATGGGTTTACATAGCAGTATTATTACAAGGTTTCTGTGGTTTAGTGAGGGACTCATACATGTAGATATCTCACACATATATGAAAACATTACATCTGTCAGACTTACTGCAGGTTTGCTGAGCTGTGGAGTTGGTCTCATCTGTTCCTCCAGGACAGTCAGGTTTGCCATCACACACTTTTCCCACTGGTATACATACTGTCGAACCCGGGCATCCCCACTCACCAGGGTAACAGTCTCGAGAGTTACTATCTAAAAACCACATAAACATATGAGTGTATATTATGAATTAGAAAGGTTTTTACATAGGCAGTCTTTAGACTTAAGTCATTTCTGATAATTCTTACAAGTCTTTAGCTAGAGTATTTTCCAAAGTCAAAAGTTTCTCATCGTATCTTTATCATTTTGGAATGAAACTACCTTTAAATTAAGCTAATGATCCTA
Source organism: Thunnus thynnus (assembly GCF_963924715.1). NCBI lineage: Eukaryota > Metazoa > Chordata > Actinopteri > Scombriformes > Scombridae > Thunnus > Thunnus thynnus. The sequence continues at coordinate 14,896,378 of NC_089536.1, read as the reverse complement.
ACCATGAATCCTTAACTATGCCAATTGACTGTTGTTTTTAGATTTAAATTTCAGTGTAGTCTTCACATCTACACTGGATTTCCAGTTCAGATTATTAATCCACCTCTAAGAGCAAGTTTTCTCACCACATCCTTTCTCATCACTGTAGTCCCCACAGTCATTGAACTGGTCACACACCCAGCGCTGAGGAATGCAACGGCCACTCGAACATGTAAACTCATTGCCGCTACAGCTCTGGTACACTAAAGAATAAATAGGGAGAACTCACATTAATTCAGGTTGAAGTGTTGCCCATCTTTCTATACATTGCAACAAAAATATGGGCCCATTTAACATTGGTGTCACAATAATTACTCTTTTTGAATATCCTTTTAGAGCTTCAAGCACATACATTAAGTATTTTCACATGTTGTACAACTGAACCTTATGTTATCACAGGATCATTTTAAATTCAATTCAACTACTTTTAAATGCCTTCTGTGTTACAATTAAATGTGAGTTGACCCTCTAATGAAACTCTGTTCAGTCCTCACCACAGCCTTGCTCATCACTGTTGTCCCCACAGTCATCCCAGTGGTCACACACAAATGAATTTGGAATACAGTAACCATTTGCACACTGATACTGGTGGATGGGACAGTGCTGAGTCGCTGAAAATAAAACACAATGACTGAATTTACAACAGGTCAAACAAACCCAGAGGTAATAAAACAACCTTAACTAGTTAAACCAAAATTACAAGGAAACAAAATTTATTAAGAACCAGAGGTGCATCATTATGTATATGGTATGGCAATTTCAAATATACAAGCTAAATAAAATCTTTACACAACACTTGGCTGTTTTGGAGACATTTACGGATTCCTGAAACATTCTTCTATCTGACTGGAACGAAAATTATTCCGTATGCTGCTAAATCATGAAACTTTGTATCCTTTCCATAATTGGGACTGAGCTAACGCTAGCTGAAATGAAACAAAGATTACAGTCGGAAGTGACATTCTCTTTGCTTATATCATACGACATAATGTTACAAACTATGTGGAAAATACAAATAAATATGAAAAATATAGACAGATGTGTAACTAATACAACTTTGGATAAATTAACCTTATACTTGGTTAATTGTTTAATTTTGCATCATTCAAGACGAGCAAGAACGTCACTTCCAGCCACCCTCTTGTTTGTCTGAGGGACGCAGTTGAAATTTGGAAAATGGTTTAACATCAGTATAGTGAAGCTGATATAATTCATCACAGCTGGAAACAAGAATCTTTGAGGAATCTGGAGATGTCGCATTTTAGTTTAGCATTTGCGGTTATTAATCTGTGAAAAAAGCAGTGACTTGACTCAGGTTCAAGTTCTTTATTGTTACATCTCATTACACAAGTATAAGAGGGTAATATTTAACTCTATTGTAGCTAATGTGACCCAAACTGGGGTTAAAACAGGTTTTGTGCGAAAAAAGCATGAATTTGATAATATAGCTGCAGAGATGAGAGGATTATTTCAATTTTCACATCACTGATAGATTTAACTTGGTCTATAAACCTGAGCTGATGAACATAAAATTTGTTGAGTCTACTCACTGCAGTTGAATTCATCAGAGCCATCTCTGCAGTCCTGTAGCCCATTGCAATGCTGAGAATGGTTGTAACAAGCCCCATTAGCACATGTCTTCTGGGTGCAACGTGGATAGTCTGCAAAAAACACAAACTTACTCTATAAAAATGACTTTTCTTTTTACTCTCAATGCCCATAAAATTTTCCCTATCAAACAAAAACCTCATAGAGATTATAACAGTGAACACAAATATCTCATAGCCTACTACTGATCAGTATTATGTATTATATCAAAGTACATCGTAATGAGTTCCCTGTACGTCTAAAATTCTTACCGCAGTTGTTCTCATCAGAGTTGTCCACGCAGTCCTTCACATAGTCACATCTGTATTTTTTGGGGATACATTGGCCCTCCTGGCAGGTGAACTGATCTGGGCTGCAGGTCCGACCATCTGAACCAAAAGTATGTGAGAAATTTTACTCCAAAATGATATGCTGCACAGGAATTAGACTTGTAGCTCTTTAAAGCGCAAATTGTCAGCTTCAGTTAAGAAATGCAGGTCATTTTGTTTGTCAATTGATGTTTCTGAAAATCAATTTTGTCACAATGACATGAAGAGCTATTAACAAAAATTATATCATGACCCCTTTATCTACCTGCATAGACCTGTTATTAAACTAGTAAAATGATATATGCCATAAAGTTACAATGTTTTCCTATCTTTAGTATGTTTTTTGTTCCTATTAGAGAAATTCAGTATATGTACATATACTGTATGTTGTTCCATTAGAACTTCATGCATTTTTTCTATGAGGTGATGTTGCCACCTAGTGGTTTTACTCTTCATGACTGCATACCACATGTTCTTTGTTCATCTGAGCCATCGATGCAGTCTTCCTCTCCATCGCAGACAAATCCCAAAGAGATGCATTCACCGCTTGTTACACACTTAAATTCCTGTGAGCTGCACGATGGAGGTGCTGCCACAAAGAATAAAACAATAGAAGAGTTTTCACATAAATAATAGTGCTTAAAGCTTTATGTTTTAATGCCAAACTTCATCTTCCCAGTTAATAGATTATCGTATGGACATTCGTATATGTCTGTATGGTGAACTTATATAATCAAAAAGACTGGAAACACTGGGTTTTTGAGATGGTTTTGCATAGCACTGATTGTGTTTCCAGTGATTCGGTTGCTGTACTCACGGCAGTTTTGCTCATCTGAGTCATCTGTGCAGTCTTTAGTCCCATCACACCTCCAGGCTATGTTAATACATTGTCCATTGATGCACTGAAACTCCCCACTGCCACAACTTCCTGCAGAAAAACAAACCAAGACAGACTGATGAGGTTTAAAACATCTATCATCATTCAGTTTCTATGAGCATGGTGTGGGTGTTACAGAGGTAATTTGTGCATTCAATATTGTTTAAAATACATTCAGTCATGGTAACATTGCATATTTGAATGTTTGATTTCAATGACACTTAAATGAAAAAGTGTATTTTACGGTTTCCTTGACAAATGAGTTACCATGTTTATGACACTGTTACTTCCTCCTTGTGCAGCATTTCAACCTCAAAACATGTGATTCAGCCTTTAAAGGACAGTTAATTCTTCACTGTGAATGAATAGTCCATCTTATGACTTTGGAGTATGCGAGCCAATCAAATACAACATCCATATCTGAATCAGCAGAGAGATAGCTTGATATGTGTACTTTGAATATCTTGTGCATTCATAACTTTTCAAAATTTAGTAAAAGAAAGGGGAGTGAAATAACCATCCGATAAGTCAAAAAATGGTCATTTTTTACTGTAAATTATTAACAACATAAAATCTTGCATAGGCTATCAAACACAATTAAATGAATATGGCATAAATGTAGGATTTCTGTTGAAATGCTAATGCACTTTAGAGGTAACCTGTCTATTTATTTATTTATTGCACAATACTTTAACATCACATGTTGTGCATCCTTTATAAAGTCAATAATTTTAAGTTTTATTATTTTCCAAACAGCCAAAACTCAATATTCGCATGATTTTTATTCATGTAATTTTTATTTTTTTATCAGAAAGGTGTCAAACTACTCAAATCTCATTTAGGAATTAATCTGTTTATTAAAAGTTTCTTACAGTAATGATGAAAAATGAGAAACATCCTACTGTAATGATGCAATTGCATTGGAATCCAAAATTCCAGCTAATTATTGTTGACCATTACCTAGTACTTTCGCTACTACTTGAACTTTCAATGTTAACTTTAGCATATTGGTCACTAGAAAATGTATTGATGTAAAAAAAAAAAAAAGAGAGTATAACCATACCTTGAGCAAGCTGAATTCCTTGGGACAGCAGCAGAAGAAATAGAAGACCTTTAAGGCCCATAATTTAGTGCTCAGACTTCTCCCTCGATGCTCTTTTGTCTCACTGTTCAGCTTGTGTGTCCAGTCATTCTAAATCTACACCCTGACTATGTTAACCCAAATGAACCTGGTGAAGATGGCACCTTTGGGATTGAGATGTATAACTCAGGGACCAGCTGACCAATAATGTGACACGGAGTAATACACCTTTTTATGGCTCACTCCTTTACATAAAACTTCATCTAAGATTAACTTTTACCTGTTGGTATGTTGTCTACATCAGCAAGAAAAAGTAACTACTCATTTTTGTGTAACATTGCAGCAGGACATTAACACTGTCTGTAGCTGAAACCACTATATGATGCCTGAAAACAGATGTGCATTTTTTCATTTCTACATCCACTTAAAAAGAACCTACACTCTACAGTACAACTGACATGTCTTATTTACCTAACAAACTGAAGAAAAACAATACCACAGTGGCTAAAAAATTATTTTCAGCTGTGATAAATAATAATAATATCTTTATTTATATAGCACCTTTAAAAACAGAGTTTACAAAGTGCTTTGACAGACAAAGCAAAGGCAGTACAATACAAAAGCAAAGACACATGACACAGAAAGCAATAACAAGTCTGAAATTAAGAAGATGACAGTAGAAGACAATGAAAAACAATAGAGATGATAAAAAGACATCATATAAAAGTAAGTCTGTAGAAATGGGTTTAAAGAGGTGATTTAAAAGAAGTTACTGATTCTGCTAACCTTATCTCCTCAGGCAGGTCGTTCCAAAGTCGAGGGGCCCTGATGGCAAAAGCATGGTCACCTTTAGATTTAAGCCTCGACATTGAAAGAGCCAGAAGGGCCCCACCTGAGGATCTAAGGCTGCGGGCTGGTTCGTATGGGGTCAACATAACTGTTATGTAGCTTGGAACCAGACCCAGACATGCTTTAAAAGTGATCAGTAAAATCTTAAAATCAATTCTAAAAGGAACAGGGAGCCAATGGAGAGAAACTTGGGATGATGTGATGTAGTCTGTTCAAACCACTAAGAAGCCTATCTTCTGCGTTCTGAACTAGTTGGAGACAACAGAGGGATTTTTTGTCTTATGCTTGAAAGGAGAGAGTTACAGTAGTCTAATGTGGAGAAAATGAGAGCATGGATGATTTTTTCCAGGTCAGAGTGGGAGAGCATTGGCTTAATTCTGGAAATGGTTCTTATTTGCAGGGAGCAGGACTGGACAACTTTTTTAATGTGTGGTTCGAAACTTAAATCAGAATCAAACTCCTAGATTTCTGGCAGTTGGCTGCATGTTGGTGGATAGGGGACCAAGACTGATGGGTTTTTTTTGATTTTTGATTCAAATGTCATCATAGTCTGCAAAGGACTTTAAACCTGAATGTGTTATAGTGGTACACACCTTAGTACATAGTAGTGTAGTGTAATGGCAAAAATATGGTATTGTGTGTGCCACCTATTAAATGTATTGAAATCAAATACAATATCCATAGAGAAACATAATTGTACACACAAGCATAATTATCATTACTTAATATATTTTATGCAGATGGATATTTAATATATCTATGAATTCCATCCTGTTTAAACAGAACAATAAAAAATGATCAACTTAAAGGTGCTGCGTGTAGAGTTTCGATAACAAATTATTGCCAAATTACTTTACACTATCATTTACAGTTACCAAACAAACTCATGATTGGCAACTTCTACTGGCATCTTCATTGCATTTCACAATGTGTGACCTTGTTACAGCAAATCTGGGTAATTGCTTTATAGCACAAAGGAATATTGCTTTATGGCAATAAAGGGCAAGAGGTTGCTTTCCTTCCAGCGCAAATTATGCAAAAACTATAAATATCTACTAGTGGCAAATGCTGTGGAAGTGAAAGGCCAGTGGGAAAGTATTTTATGTCATATTTATCCTCCTCAAAAACTGGAGTGAAGCTAAGAGCTAAAGAATCTTTAACTAAACTCTGATCTGAGTTGCTAAGGAAATTAACTTCCTTCTACACAGATTTTCTGTTCCTTTAAACCATGTGTTACCAGTCATCAAGACTTCTAATCATGTTAACACATCTGCTGTTTCTGTGCTGTTGCATGTTAGTCAGGACATTTGTGTTTATTTTAACATCCAGCTTACTATGACTCACCTACGATGGAATTATTTAAAGCCTGAAATCCTTTTCCTTTTAGTATTTTTTCTATCCTAACACTTGAAAGGACAAAAGCATTAAAGGATATTTGTCCTTGAGAGAATAGTATCCCACAGAAGATTATTTACCAAAGCCCAACAATAGACACTGAGGACAATTTGGTGATTTAAAAACCACACTATTTTGTAAATTATTTTGACTATACGTCAAGTATCATCTAAAGCTGTGACAGCACAGGGCGGGTTACTTAATTGAAACAAAAAATGAAAGCATCTCTGTACTTGTAACAATGTATTTTCAGTATTTTATCCATAGTAATATTGAATAAATACCATTAACAGGTCTCCCAGAAATTCTCATATTTTCTGTTAATACTACGTATAAGATACCGAGTGTGTGAGATAAGAGAGTCAGAGTTAATGCTGAGTCACGATGTTTTAATGGCACTTAGCCTACAGCTAACTGTGCTAACATTAATGCAGTATGGTAACTCTGGAGAAATACAGAGGCCGACTATGGAGACCTACACAAGCCGCATAGCTTGCAACTCACAACAACAATACACTACGTTTTTAACATCTCTTTGATATAGCTACTATTAAAACAACAACAACATGATTTGCCATATTTAATTACTTTAAACCAAACAAGTCACAGTCATGTTGTCACTGTCACTGTATAACGTTACAGCTCTGTGGGCATGTGTCGTGAGCATGTTTTCCTCTACGGTTTTTAATGCAAGGTAAAAAAGAAAAAAAAATCCTGTCCTGACTGTGGGGTTGTCCTGAGAGCGGAGCCTGCACCAGAAGCGTCCCTGAGACCTACCGGCAGGACCCTCTCCTGTTTTCATCACTTGCGCAACTGTTCTGAAGGTGTTTTTGTTTGAACTTTGGCGCCCTCAAGTGGCACAGTACTACCAAAAATAAAAAATAAAAAAAGGCTGTGCAAGCAGCAACAACTCTTCTGAAACATACAAACTAAGATTTTAAATAAATAGCAGAGTAAATGTAAGATGTGAGACTTTCTCAGAGACAGTACATTTTCAACTTTAGAAGCATGTCCATGCTGAATTTAAACAGTTTAAACACACTCAGTTCTAAGCGATTGCTTAATAATGGAGATGGCTAAACAGTAAAAGCTTCAATAATTGCATTTGCTTTAATGCATGCCATATGTGTAAATTAAATATATCCAGAGTAATAGACTTGAGATGGTTTGATCATTAGTGACTTTCAATTGAACATGTAAAACGTGTGAAAGTGATGTCACTCACTGTGGTGAAGTCCAATGTCCTCAAGTTGATTTATGGTTAAAATGAATTTAATATCATATGATGTTATAAGTGACAAAAGAAAATTAATACAAAGTGCATGCAAACGTTAAAATAGTTAAAGATGTAATTTTATTTTATTTATGAAGAACACAGCTTGGTATCAATCAGTCACAAAAGTGGTTAGAAATAAACAAAATATACTCTTAAGTTATACAAAAAAGAACATTAAACCATTTTAATGTAGAAACATTTAACACAAATTACACTGAAATATATAGAGGGAATCAACATGCCCTGATTTGGAGGAATAATCCATTAAGTTTTATTAGAACAAAAGAAACTCGTCTCATTTACAAACAACTGAATAAAATTGTGACTCATCATAAACCTAAAAAAATGTAAATTTTGCAAATTCATAGACAAGCAAGACATTAGACGGGCAAGCTCCTCATTTCTGGCCTTTAGCCAGATCGTAGAGGATCAATACCTGACTCAGTGCCATTAAACAATCAGACATTCTTGAGTAAATACTATTTTAACTGACTGACAATGAAAACATTGAAATGGGGTGAGACAAAACCTTTGAAAGGACCCACAGTGTTTTTCATATCCCAAACTTTCACATAAAGTAGTCAAGGAAAGACAGGAATGATTTATGCTTAAGCTTATAATTGGTCAGAATGGAGTTCACAATATATGGATCAATGGGTTGAAAGGACTAACAGCCCTACAGTACAATAATATTCATTACTGCACATTTCTTGGGCGATTGCACAAAACCTGAGCTCCCATAGTGCTTCTGTTTATACTTCTCTTATCATAATGGGATATTAATGTTGTGTAGTTTTTTGAAAAAAAAAGAAAGTAAGAAAACTGAATTCTGAGGTGTTTCTGACAAAACTTCAAGTCAGTGGTGCACCTCATGAAATATTTGATCAGGGTAAATGTCACTGTAGGATAAACCTTTGCGGTTCCACATTAATTGAACCGTCTTCCATCATCGTGCATGTAGTAAGGGTTGGTCTGGCCTTGGCTCGAAGCATACGGGTTGGTCTGTGGTCGATTCTGAGCGTATGGGTTGTTCTGGGGTCGGGCCTGAGCATATGGATTGCTCTGAGGTCGATCCTGAGCATAGAGATTGCTCGAGGGTCGATCCTGAGCATAGAGATTGCTCGAGGGTCGATCCTGAGCATAGAGACTGCTCGAGGGTCGAGTCTGAGCATAGAGACTGCTCGAGGGTCGAACGTATGGGTTGCTGTTCATGTCATCCGCATCCTCGTAGACATTCTGCAAAGAAAAAAGTTTCTTTATGACAAACACAAAGCATGTGTATTCCTCATTTTCTCTCCTTTGACCCTGCTGAATATTTTCATTTCTTTTCTGCCCTGCATACTTTAGCTCTTTCTGTCCCATGAATTAAAACCTTTTCAGGGTTTTATATTTCGTCAGTTAACTCATACTACCCTTCCACTTTTCTCCTCTTTATACATCAAACGCAGACATAGGCATGCTCACCATGTTCTTCCCCGCAGAGATCAGGTTTTGCCGGCTGTTGCTTGGAGTCATCTCCAGGTCGGACCTGCGGTCCCAGCTGCTGGTGGTTGTGGCCCTTGGGATCCTAGGTGCCCCAGCATTTGCAAAGCTTCCCAGGCCATTGGCTGGGCCGTTATTAACCGAGGGTGCTCGGCTAATGGCTAAGCTGCTGTTAGCCAGGGGTGCCTTGGCAGAAGAGTGGCTGACATAGGGATCCCCAACTTTGTTCTTCCCGGAGCTCTTCTTTGAGGATCTAACAAGATAAAACAAAAGTATATATTACTGCCTATATTACTGTGTCTGTACTACTGCACTATATTTCATTTGTAAACGACATTTTTCTTTGATGCAAAGTATCTGTAAAATATGTTTGTGTCTAAAATAAAATGACAGATTAAAACTACCAGGCTACCTTGTCACAGTAAAAAAGGTTCATAATTAACATGCCTAGTTATATAAAGGTTAATGTGTAGCTTGAGTGAGAGATAGCAGAGACATGGCAGAGGCAATAATAAATGATTGGAAATGGATGAAAACATAGCTGAGAAACTCACTTGCAGGCCACTACAGGCAGAAGGATGAGCGTGATGAGCAGCAGTCCCCCAAGCACGGAGCTGACTATTACCAGCGCCAGCTGCCATGCTAACAAAACACAGAGATTGACATGAATAATAAAGCTAGTGAATGTATTTAATAAAAACTTTTCTTTGACACAACTTGCTGAAACAGAAAGTTTAAGAAAAAGTTTAGAAAGTGATTCATGGATACATGGATGGACATTTTTAGTTAAGCAGGTATCGAAGACCACTGAAACCCAGGTGCCTCTAGTTCTACCACATTTTACTTGTCATGCACTTATACTGAAGGAATATTATCTTTCTGGATAATGTAATTTTTTTTTTTTTTAAATTTGGCAGCATTATGTTTCCCACAGAAAATATATCACATTTGCGAGCAGTTGGTGACAATTTGGAGAGATAATGTTACTGCATTAGACGAGATGGTTGCATTTGTAGCATACCTGACTTTTTATGTTGTCAACAATTGTGTATCACTTTTTTCAAAAAAACATACATACTGTATACTCACATTCATTGCAGTTCAAACCCAAATAACCAAATGGACAACTGAAAGAGAAGAATAGTTGCATGGCTTTCAGTTTTTCCCTCCTTGCCATAATTAGAAAAAATAATTTGGTAGATACTAATTATTACATTTTAAGACATTTCTGACATGACATTTAAGTACCTACGCGACACATTCGGATCCACTTGCTTTATAACCACTGGGACATACTGCAAAAGCACGAAAAGTTGAAGTAGTTTGTAGTTTAGTTAAAGAAAGATAATTATATTATTGCACACACACACACACACACACACACACACATACTTTTCTCTCTCTCACTCATTAAATGCACTTACCCCTGCACATTCTGTCACTGAAGGGTGTCTTAATGTAGTTATCATTACAGGTACAGTTATAAAGTCCATTTTCTGATAAACATTCTGTAGTGTCCTCATCACAGGGTTTCATATCACACAGAGGTGTCTCTTTAAATGAAAGAAAAAAAGAGTATACTATCAGCACATCTATCTCAGATGAGTAAGATAATATATGAGCACTAAAACATGACAACGCTAAAATAACAACATGATACGAACGGTGAAATGTACAATATGCTGACAGCAGTTGAGAAATACCATTCCATGTCAGCTGACCGATACTCTTCACTGTACAAAGATCACTATTTGTGCAGTGACAAGGGGCCTAGAAATACATGAGTAATCAAATTTTAACATCAGGGCAGAAGTATTATAAAACACTTGGTCACCTTAACCAATAGCCTATCTGGCCTGAGAATTGACAAAAAACAGCTATAGTGTGCATGCTAATTATTTAGCATATGATGTTTAAAGTAATAATAAGCCATGTAAATCATGTCATGTAAATACTTGTACAGAGAGAAAGAGTTTAATTGAAAGGAGCCATCACGTTTTTCCTACTGTGAGAAGTCAAAACGTCTGCTGCGATTTTTTGGATTAAACTAAAAACTTGCATACTGTAGGCGTCTTGGAGAGGAATGTGAGCGTGTACAAACAGCAAGCACAGAGAAGAAAACACTGCATCCAAACAACTAATCAAACCCGATAACAAATGAATCTGCGAAATACAGTATATTGTGCTGGATGTCTTACTCATTTGCATGGCTGAAAATAATGTGGGGGTTTGATGTTTAATTGAACATGTTGAGCCATCCTGCACACTGTTATTCAAGTGTTACACACTTTGAAAAACTTGTCTAACAGTGTAGTATGGAGCAGGTGCATAATCGCTGCTAGGGATGGGGGGTCATCTCCCCTCAAATAAATGAATAACATAAATTTGTCCCCATCAATATTTTCTGTTTTCAAAAACCCATTGTGTAGTGTTCACTGAATATTTACGCCCAACACACTTCGTGTTTAATTGCTTTTACAAAACAAGCTTGAGTGTGGACTTGGTGGCAGGTGTGTGCACATTTGGAGATGGGTGATTGGTTACTACCGGATAGTGTCAGATTGTCTATATAAGGAACCAAATCAAAAGCATGATCAATGGGCCAAAAAAAACCCAAAATGAGTGTAGTCCTAAAAATATCTAAGCAATGGAAGGTTCTGCATTCAGTAGCCCTAATAATGAAAGCTACTAACAAATGTTTGATAGGACAAAATAAAACCAAACATTTGTAAAGAATACTGTTTACCAAAAATTCTGCTATATTTGACAGCTATTAATGAATTTCACACAGTACTGCTTTTTAAAACCAGATACAGTATATCATTTTGAAACATTACTTTTCAACTATTTTCTGTTGAAAACAAATCCATATCTCACCATCAAACTGGATAAAGATCTAAAATATAGAGACAGATGTAACAAACATACCTTTAAATTTCGCATTTCCCAGGACACACTTGTCACAGTTGCTGGCAGTCTCTATCTGCTTGGTAACTTCAGATGAATTGATTTTAGAATCTGTTCGGAAGATGATCTCAACAGATGCATTGACCTTTTCCTCTGATCTTGACCAAACCCTGCTGTTTTTACTGGGTCTATATGGACAAAAATTACACTTAATGATAATTATATTCTGCAATTACTAATTGCAATGTGCTGTAAGTGTACTGTAGGGAGTATGGCTCTAGACAGACTGTCACCATCACACTACAACTTACCGCAGTTCCAGCACTGTAGATTCAGTGTAACCATCAGACTCACTGTAAGCAGCATTCAGCTGTGTTTTAGAAGGAAAATGCCATTTTGTTTAGGACATCATCTCACTGGGTATGGACTGCTCCTTGAGATCAACTTCAGTTCTCAAAATTATTTTGCTTTGATACATATTGTGTAGTTACACAGAGCATTAATCACCACACGCATCAAGTTTAATACTCAAGTATAGAATAGGTTTGTAATTCTGACACAACTAGCATCCAGTTGCACCAGATATTCCACAAAGGCCACAGTAGCTGTTTGTTTGAATATCTACTGGAAAATTTTAATGTGTGCAAATTGTGGATAAATATCCATATCACTCCTAGACAAATAGATGAGGGATGTTAAAAAACGTCAAAGCAATTATGTGAATTATTTGACAGGTCTTTACTCTAGGCCTAACATTTAACAAAGACTAAAAAAATTTTAAAAAATGAACACATGAAAAAGGGAGAAAATTGATTTCATACCGCATCAATGATTTCTTTCGAGGCATTTTGAAATTCTGTAGATGTTTTATTAGTCATGTTTCCATTATAGGTCATGTCCAGGGTTAGTTGTCCAGGGAATACTTTGGCTAAAACAGGAAAATATCATCTTAAGAAAGTTGTATATGCACTCCTGTCATACCAATTTATTTGGAAGAGTAGTTCAAAATTTTGGGAAATAACCTTATTTGCTTTCTTGCTGGGATAAGAAGATCAATACCACTCATATTTACTAATATTTTTCACTTTAATGTAAAGCTACAGTACAGCCAGCAGCCGTCTCTGCTGGTTGCCTGGCCACGTCACTGTGATATCAAGAAATAGTCCAGCATGTAACTATATAACCGCAACGTTTTTACACTGATTTCATTACTTTTGGACAGAGGCAGGATAGCTGTTTCCCCCTTTTTCCAGTCTATATTCTAGCTATAGGCTAAGCATATTTCCCAAAATGTTAAACTATCTTTTAATATTTAATGAAATTATTAATGTAGCACTGGTCCTCTATAGGTGCCTATAATTTTGACTCAATTAATACTACCGCACTTCAATAAAATTGAGCTAATTTAATTGCCAAAAAACTACTACAGTATCTCTAGGTACTACTTCTCCTGTGTAATTTTGAATTTGCAATATGCCACACAAGACTAAAGACAAATACAGGCTTACACTTTCGCATCATAATAAGTGTTCATTAAGGCACTTACTCAAGGAGTAACAGCCTCAAAGTGGTACACTAACAAATACTTACCACTCTCACACATTTTGCTTTTGTTATTGTAGTAATCACCAGCCAAACACAAGCATACAAAGTCCTGAGGTCCACGAGGCTCACAGGTGCTCCCACTGCCACATGGGTTTGAATCACAAGGACCTTTAAAGTCAAGGAAAAACACACACACACACACACATCAATATGGGCATTTACAACTTATGAGAGCACATAAATCCAATGAACTCTTTGTTATAGAGGGGATTACAGTTTTTGGATACTGATAGAAGTACCTGGAGGCTTTGTAGCAGGAACTGATGTTGTTGTGGACACACCACCTGAACCTGTTGTTGTAGCAGGTTTCTGAGTAGTGGCTGTGATATCTGGACTTGCTGTTGTTGTCGCAGTAGGTTTCTGTGTAGTGGCTGTGATATCTGGACTTGCTGTTGTTGTCGCAGCAGGTTTCTGAGTAGTGGCTGGGATAACTGGACTTGCTGTTGTTGTCGCAGCAGGTTTCTGAGTAGTGGCTGGGATAACTGGACTTGCTGTTGTTGTCGCAGCAGGTTTCTGAGTAGTGGCTGGGATAACTGGACTTGCTGTTGTTGTCGCAGCAGGTTTCTGAGTAGTGGCTGGGATAACTGGACTTGCTGTTGTTGTCGCAGCAGGTTTCTGAGTAGTGGCTGGGATAACTGGACTTGCTGTTGTTGTCGCAGCAGGTTTCTGAGTAGTGGCTGGGATAACTGGACTTGCTGTTGTTGTCGCAGCAGGTTTCTGAGTAGTGGCTGGGATAACTGGACTTGCTGTTGTTGTCGCAGCAGGTTTCTGAGTAGTGGCTGGGATAACTGGACTTGCTGTTGTTGTCGCAGCAGGTTTCTGAGTAGTGGTTGTGTTGCCTGGACTTGCTGTTCTTGCCGCAGCAGGTTCCTGTGTAGTGGTTGTGTTGCCTGGACTTGCTGTTCTTGCCGCAGCAGGTTCCTGTGCAGTGGTTGTGTTGCCTGGATTCGCTGTTTGCATCAAAAGAGACTATTGTGGTTAGAGCAGCCCAATATCGTAGTTGGTAAATGATAACCTAGTGATAGCCTCAGTGTTCAGCTACAGCTAATTTGGGCATAACACCAAATTATACAACAAAGAAATTTAACTGTTTTAACAATCTATTTAACAAGTTAATCCAGATCTGGCAAGATAATATATGATAGAGCATACTTATTACCAATAAATAATACCATAAAGCTCTAGTCACAATAACACGCCTTATCTTTATCGAATTATTAACAGAAGCCAATGCCAGTCAGCATAACATGATGAAATCATATGCAGTGACAGAATTATATACAACATGGTTTATAGTTTTATAGGCAGTGCTTTTCCTTTATTTGAAGATAAAAAAGCTACATAGCAATGAGAAGATCCACATAAAGGGTGGGTGGTGAACTAGGCGAGGTCATGCCGTATCTTATACTGATAACCTAAGGAAAGTCCAGCTGTTCAAAGGTGTAAAAGGCTGAGCATTGTGGTTATCATACTGTATGTTCAATTTTGTAGCAGCCTGAAACAAAAGTATAATTAATCCACTGGTTTCTCTGTTATTATTATTATAATCATTATATTAGACTAGATTCAAAATGGTCATCGAAATTATGCCAGGATTACCAGCATTAAGGAACATTTCTGATATTAAACAGAACAGATTACATTATTCAATGCAAGTGCATTACAATAAAGCCATTCAGTCTGAAAGAAGTATCTTAGACACATTTGCGCTGTATGCAGTATGAACAAGGATTCAGAAGAAATTAAGGCGCTCAGATAAGAAAGTCTGTTAAGATACGATTCAGTGTCAAATTTAGAATCAGGCCATTTAATCACACCTGAACTGAGGATAAAGGACTTTTGAGCACCATGTCACATTTAAATTCTAGAAAAGATTTAAAAGAAAAAGCGTCAGATTCTGTGGCTAATCAGGCCATTTAGGTTTCAGGCATATAAAACATTAACCAGTCAAGATGATCTGAGGGCAACAAAGATACTTCCTTGTCTGGTATAGCCCTCCAAAAGAAGGTAGGGTAACAACAGGGTCATAAGGTAAGGTCAGATTGTCTCCATCAACACACTAGTCAAATATTTACTATTGCTTGTGTGTGCACCAGACCAGTTCCGAAGTAAAAAAGTGGTTGTAAGGCCAAGCTTGAAGCTCTTATACCATTGTGCCTTTTTTGTAAATGTTGATTTCTCAACAGTTGGATTTAAGGCGGGTTGTAATTTTTCTGGAAACAGAACTGAGGTAAAACAAATGAAATATAAAAATCCTCTCAACATGCTGTTTCCTGTCAACACTAACACAATGTAGTTTGGTTCAATAAGTGAAAAACAAGAGTCAATATGCCTTGAGCGGGAGGATAAATAATATTCTGGGCCAGTTTATGACTGTGATTGAGGTTTGCCTAGTTCAGAGAAAAATGAGAGGGAGAGAAAGATGATGGTGGTAAAAAGACGTTCATCCAAGCAACCCCGGACCTACATCATTTCTAGCTTTCCTTTCCTTACTGGCAATGGATTTAATAAGACATGCCAACATTGACACAAAGAAGAAAGTTGGCTTATACCCAATAAAATTTTAGAACATTATCCATAATGACTACATTTATTTAAAAGATAGAAATCAAAAGACTGGATTGCTTCAGTTTACCTGACAATTGAGTTTATAATCATATAAATTATTCTATCTGACAAATGGTAACAACTTTACAAAAGATTTTACACATTTAAGGATTAAATTAAAATGAAAAAAAATCAGTCTACTTACCACAGGCTACAATGAACAAAAGGAGAAAGAGGAGTTTGAATTCTCGAGCCATTGGAAAAAAACTGAAGGACAAAACTTCACCACAAGAAAGACAGGCAGAAAGCTGTAAGCTGTAAGGCGTTAACGCATTAAAACCTTAGATGATGAGGGCTCAGATGTCCTCCACTGGTAGTTTTAATCATTAGCCACTCCTCCCAGGGTGGCACTGTGTGCTAAAGTGCATTTCCTGCCCAGTGGAGACGTCTCAGTTCCCAGCCTCCATTTCTCTATGTCATCTATCTATTTATCTATTGTACATGACATACATCTGTCTCCGTCATATGTTTTTGTAAATTACCAGTAAGTGTGTCACAGACTTTTATTAGGCTACATATACAGTATAATGGTCAGTCAAAGTCAAAGACAAGATGTGTATCATGATAAACAAACCTCAGACAAATTTCATCTACAGAAAATCCAAAGATAAAAAACAGTTGGTCACGCTGTTTGTTTGACAAATTATCAAGGCAACAAAGCATCCCACACTACTAAAATGACATCTTCATTGCCTTCATATAAATCCAATTAAGTGATGATGTTTTAGTTTGTTTATTTCTTTTTTTGTTGGCTAAACTAAAAGTCAAATCAGACATGGTTCATTGGAGGCAGCCTCTCCAAGAGAGGATTAGTTAGAGAATAACAGATTTGTGAAAAGGTAATGCTAAGCTTGTTGTGAAAAAAAAAATCTAAAGCAAGCAGAGATCAGGTCACAGACTCCTAATGATAAACCTGCAAGGGAAATATAATTAATTAAACGATAAAGTTATCACACAGATTAATACTGTATATTTCTATTGTTTTTAAAAAAAATGTCTTTTTGCTTATAAATGTATAAATAACAAGAAAATGTCTGATTTAAAATTCTGTACCTGAGCTGGGTGCACATTAGATCTTTCTTTACAGGACAGGTCATATTTTCATAGTTTTCACTCAGCACTAAAATTGTTTCAGATCATAAATAGAAATAATAGCTATCATTGAACCAAATGTATTTACACACTGTTTCATAGTCATATATTAAACCTGTCCACACCCCCACTAATTTACTCAAAATATATACTCAAAAACTATATGTTCTCAAGATAAGAAACAGATATTTATGTTTCCTCAAAATTCTATAACCCAAGATTTCTTACGGACAGTGATAGAGTCCTAAAATGGTTTATTGTTGCTTTCATAATATAGAGAATTGCCATTATCTACAATATTTGGGGGTCAAGCTAGTGACATGGTTCATGACAAAACAGTGGGGTCTGAAACCAAAGTTGAGGGAAAACACAAGAAGGAAGCAATGGTCTCTGCCAGTAAGCTTGACTCAAGTCAAGACTGGGCTCTTTGTACTGGAGCTGGAAAAATACCAGTTGGTTAAATTGAGAGGAAGCTTTACAGCAGACGAGAGAGTTTACTGACAATGTTATTATCATTAGTGATGTCACATACTTTACACGTTTCCTGGCTGACCTTATGTCATTTCTATCTCTATAATAAAAATGGAGGATTTTTTACAGCAGGAATAAAATGCGAACGCAGAATAATGAAATTAAAAATATGTCTACTGGCTCTAATATTCATGCCGCATTTGTCATTAGTGCTAATGACAATGTTCACCTTTCTGAGTAAATACAATTTTTCAAAGCACAATTTCTGATGTACATCTCAGCTTCAGACTTTATAAGTTACTGACAGGGGTTGTAATGAACAGAGGAGACAAAGATTACATTCTTTGCCAGTCATTTTATGAATTTATAACAGTCATCATTTAACCCTGACACAACTTCTGCAAACATGATTTCATAACAAGCCAGGTTAAAACATGCCTGTGTCCACACAACCCTAGATAGAAAGCTTAATACTATTTCTGACAAAAAAAGAGTAGAAATGTTGCTTTAAAAGTGGTTCAACCCACTAACAACATTGTTATCGGAAACTAGGAACCAAATAAGTTGAGGTAGGACGAAGCACAATGTGACCTTTGATTCAAAGACGTCATAAGATGTAAGATAATGCGATCTTTGTGTAAAGTTAAACAGCTAAATGAAGAAGACGTTGACAAAACCATGACGTAAAAGTTGGAGCACTGGAAATATCTGTTTGTTTTAAATTGTCACCTTAAGAATGTAAGGATGAAGTGTGTATTTTTAAATTCTTTTCAAGTTTAGTATGATCTGCGCTATCATGCATTCACCACCCATAAAATTATATTATCTCCAAGTTGACTTTGATCCCAGTTACATATCTGAATTAACACATGACACAACTCTTACACCACTTCAGTGTCATCATGGGTGTTGGCTGAAAAATGACAGAAATAACTTTAAGATTAAAACTGGTACGTTTTAACTAAAGGTCAAATAGTTCGAATGCCAGTTTCCATGATTGGTAAGAAAGACCAAAATAACTAATGCTTTATGTAGATTAGAATTTGAGGATTCATCCACACTACGCAGGCATATCTGACCACTGAAAACATATCTTTCTTTAAACATCTCTAATGGACTGACAGTTCCCTTAATACACAGACTAGATAAAAACTTCAATAATCAATTATTTTGGTGCTATTAAAGTTTTTTGTTCTTTTCATAAACATTTACATAACCATATCACCGGGGGACTATGGTCCAATACAAGCACTGAGTAAGTGCATTGAACAAATCAATGATTGGATGTGCCAGAATTTTCTTCAATTAAACAAAGACAAAACTGAAGTAATTGTTTTTGGAGCCAAGGAAGAACGTTTAAAAGTCAGCGATCAGCTTCAATCGACAATGTTAAAAACTACAAACCAAGCCAGAAATCTTGGTGTAGTCATGGACTCAGACCTGAATTTCAACAGTCACATGAAGACAATTACAAAGTCAGCCTACTATCACCTGAAGAATATATCAAAAATTAAAGGACTTATGTCTCAGCCGGATTTGGAAAAACTTGTCCATGCATTTATCTTCAGTAGACTTGACTACTGTAACGCTGTCTTCACAGGTCTCCCTAAAAAATCGATCAGACAGCTGAAGCTGATTCAGAACACTGCTGCTTGAGTCCTCACTAAGACCAAGAAAGTGGATCATATAACTCCAGTTCTCAGATCTTTACACTGGCTTCCTGTCTGTCAAAGAATTGATTTTAAAATACTGCTGATGGTTTATAAAGCACTGAATGGTTTAGGGCCGAAATACATTTCTGATCTGCTGCTACATTATGAACCATCCAGACCTCTCAGGTCATCTGGGACAAGTCTGCTTTCTGTGCCCAGAGTAAAAACTCAACATGGAGAAGCAGCATTCAGTTTTTATGCTCCACATATCTGGGACAAATTCCCAGAAAATTGTAGATCTGCTGCAACTCTCAGTTCTTTTAAATCGCAGCTGAAGACTTTTCTGTTTGCCGCTGCCTTTTATTAAACCAAATTTGAGGGTTAATATTTTACACTGCACTGTAACTTTTATTCTCTTGTTTTATCGGTCTTATTCCCTTTTCGCTTCTTTTTATTTCCAAATTTAACACTTTTAAATTGTTTTATATGTCTTTTTACTTGTGTTGCTTTTATATTGTTTTGATGCTTTTTATGCTCTATGTAAAGCACTGCCTTGTTGTTGAAATGTGTTATACAAATAAACTTGCCTTGCCTTGCCTTCAATTGTCATAGGATGAAAACCCACAAAATCTATTTAATATATATACACATGAAACTCCTTACTTTTCCCACAACTATCAACAAAATCAAGCTTGTGGTATCCAATAATATCGTAAATTAGGACCGAATTTCCCATATTATAATATACATAAATATACAGTACATATAATTAATTAATAAATAAACACAATCAGATGTAATAATGGGGAAAAACATGAATAGGCCCCTTTCACGGAAAACATTTTGACATGTCATTGTAGGAAAAGCACGTGTGTGAATAATAAAAAGAATGTTGGCTGAATGCCATTTAGCCTCTTTGGTTTCAGGGTCCTGGTATCGTACATGCTGGCTCACTGCCACACTGGGAGTCATTGTTAATGTTATTACTTATCTTCTTTTCCTACCATGACATGTCAAAATATCAAAATGTCCTGTTTCTCAAGACAAGAAAATTATATAAATATGAGAGAAGACGATTTCTCTAAAAGTTCATTTTTAACTTTTGAACTAGGGTTCAACTTATTATCACCTTGTTTTTTACATTTGGGTCAAAGTTTGTTTCAAAATAAATATTCCATTCCTGCAAATGAAGACAATTAGTCCTCAGCTGTTTTTTCAAAGGAGGGTTTTATGAACATGTTGCTATGAGGTGTGTCAACAAAGGTGCGATTACAGAGCAATAACTGCCTCCGTGTCCTTTTACTAACTTTAAGTCCAAAGTCACTTACAGTTATGGCCATCCTTAACCCCACCCAACCTGCTGTTCCCGGCAATGAGCTCTTCACATGACTGTGACCATGATTAGACTGAATGACGATCATGGAGGGGAGGGAGACACATAGATACCAGCATAGTTAAGTGCCAGTGATTCCCCTGAAGACCCTTGACTCTGTCCTTCCTTGAGGCTTCTGCAAGAAGAGACTACATATGCCACTACATAGAAAAGAATATTTTTACAAAACCAATTTTCATCATTGTCATAGTTCATGCATTCAAACCCATTATATATAAAGATGGGGGACAAATTAATTATTAAAACAGTAAGGTGATGGGTCACCATGAGTCTCCAGATTAGCTTCAGTGCTCCTTGGCAATGAGCAGTGGTGAAGTCCCTTACTTGATGTTTAATGATTTGTTTGGAGACTACTGCCTTACCAGAATCTCCCAAAGATGTTCAGTGGAGTTGAGAAGGCCATGTAAAGTAGTAAAATAATTTTTATATACTCATCAAGCCATTCAGTGAGCCCTGATACCCTGCACGTGTTCTCTGCTAATTAATTCCCTTTGTCCTTGAATTTGTCAGCCCACTATATCATAATACCATGCTGTTGATTAACTACCAATGTGTCATCATCTATGGTTGGAGCAGTTAAATAATAAACGTTATTGAAATCAAGACAGAGCTGCAACTTACAATTATTTTCATTATCAATTCATCTGTTGATTATTTTCTCAAATGATTGATTAATCTTTTTGTCTATAAATTAATAAAAAACCCAAAGCTATTCAGTTTACTATCATGTACCACAAGGTAAAGTATCAAATCATTACATTTGAGAAGCTGGAACCATCAAATGTTTGTCATTTTTGTTCAAAAAATGTTTAAAATGATTATTCGATTATCAAAATAATTGACGATTAACATTCTGTCGATCGACTAATCAATTAATCGTTGCAGCTCCTCTACCAATTTGCATTAATTCTTATTACTGACTAAAACATTGCTGGATATGTGTGCTATTGGTGCTTTATAACCCAACCTACTGCCAGACAAAAACTTCAGCATGGGGCTCCCTGATTACGATCAATAAGAATGATTTTAACATTCTCACTCTCTACAGTATCTCTGCATGGCAACTAATGTGTGGTTAAGTTTAGGGAAAGAATGTAGTTACAGGGTGTGTATAAGTGATCTAGATAGTGATGTTTGGGCTCAGTCTCTGGATTCGGATCCTGAGTTACTTGGTGGAAAACAGCTCCATCCTGTGGCAGCAGGGATGTTGTAACGATAGGATGATTCACCTGACTGTGAGGAAAACGTAACTGATTGTAAAAAGGATTTACTGACAGTCAGAGCAAAGTGCACCCTCTGTAGACATGCGAGTTAGTGTTATCCAGCGTCTTTCATTTCTATGGAAATGAAAGCTTCAACTGCATAAAATATACAATTTGTTTGAGTATTAAAAGCCTGTTAAATCAGGATTTGCACACATCTGCTATTCACTTGTTATGTTCATTTTATTTGACATGGACATCACAATAGCATTGGAACTGCAACATACAATTATGCACAGGCACCAGATGCTAAATAAATAAATAAATAAATAAATAAAGTGTTCTCATACTGTGCAACAGAATGCGATATTAACTTGTCAAACTATGATGCAATCACTGTCAAATACAGTGATGGAAAGTAACCAACTACAGTACATTTACTCAAGTACTGTACATAAGTACAAATTTGAGGCACTTGTTTGAGTATTTCCATTTTATGCTACTTTATACTTCTGCGCCATAACATTTCAGAGGGAAATTTAATTTTTACTGCGGTGCATTTACACTAAACAGTGGAGGTTGAATGCAAGGTACAATGTTAAATTCAGTTTGATGACATATATATGAAAGTGTAGGCAATATGTCAGAATCCCAACAAGAGAGCTGAAGCTTAATTTGTGCCCTGAGTACTGAGTGCTGGTTTTGTTTACTTTATTGTAAATACATTATGTGTTATTTACAGTCGTCGGTACTCAGCAGGCCTATAGACATACCCACCGCTCATTGGTGGGTATTTCTATATGAAGTTTGAAAATAGGGAAGATACAAGTTTCTTTTGTTTAGCCTGAAAGTGGACGCAAATGAAAGGGGGCGAGTTAATGTTAACGTCACCACACTGAAATATTTTGCTTTTTGGTGACGTGTTTTAATGCGGTTACAAAGATAACCTGAGGAAGCATTAGCTTACCTGGTTACCTTGGAGACTGGCGTCCTCTTATTGTTGCAGAATTTCCTTTCCACCTCTGCACATGGCCTTGCGTGATAGATACAGTCTGTGGTGATGTCCGGTTATCTCGCACGTGCAAATACTGCGTCTGAAAAATCGTTTTAATTAGTGGCATATGTTTGTTATCGGTCACTTGTAACGCCCGGTTACGTGAAGCGATGCAGTCATGGAAACAACTGGTCCATTACCGGTTTGCCCACAAAAACATTAAAATAGTAGCAGATATGGACCGACAGCACATTTAGTTTGCTAATGTGAGAACATATAAATGTTTGTATTCAAGCATTTTAATATTCTGTTCATGTTAGATACGGTATATTTATTGCTATTTATTATTTTGTCAACCCATATGATCCTTTTTGTCTTGTGTTTTGTGATCCATTATTCTCTTCATATTTCATTTTTCTTATATGTTAAAAGTGCAGTGTGTAATGTTCACAAGTATGTTTTAATCAGTGTATTATCACCTGAAAGTAAGAATCGTTGTGTTTTAGTTACCTTAGAATGAGCCTATCTACATAGGGAGCAGGTCCTCTTCAATGGAGTCCACCATGTTGCTACAGTAGCCCAGAACAGACAAATCAAACACTGTCGGTAAAGAGGGCCTTTTGTGTTTTTTGCCATCACTGTAGGTTCTCCTACACGCTTGAAACATGGATGTATTATACATCCATGGCTTGAAAGGGGAGTGGGGGGTATTAAGTTTGTTGCAACCTGCAACCTCACCGCTAGATGCCACTAAATCCTACACACAGGTGTCTTTTTGTGTGCTGCTGTTAGCTTTACCAGGACATTAAACATAGCTGATATTAACTATAACTTAGAATAGATTTTATTCAACTATATATCAGTAATTTTGGCCAACAATGCAAACTGAATTTATTTCTGGGTAATGTAGCAGATTGAATGCTTAAATATTAGGTTACGCCAATATCAGACCTAGAGAAGTATATTTTAGTATTGGGGAATCTCAGATTTTTAGTGCTTTTGAGAGACAATCACACACCATGTACTTTTTTGTAACAAAAAGTTTTTATTGGCTTCTCTAATCCGTTCATCATCTCAATAACAGGTATAGCCTGGGAAATCATATCACAAGGGGGTCTAGAACAAATAAGACAAAGGAATGGGGAGGCTTCTGCTACAAAATTTGGTATTGAGGTGACAGAAAAAAAAGCCATACAAAAATGTCTTTATCATGCATACTGGAGAAAAACTCAAAAAAAATTGAGAACACACATTTTTAGTGTTTTTGTACATTTTTGTAAACAATATCCTTCTAGAGATCATATCAAAACACATTATGGCAAGTAACAAAAATAAGGGATATAACATGAGAAAAATGAATGTTCTATGAGGCATCTAGAATGCAACACTGCTTGGCGTGGATGTTTTTACAGAAAAAAAAAAAAAAAAGACATTTGCATTTTGACGAGTCACTTGCTCTATAACTGTAAACACAGGCAGTGTTAAATGATTATACAATATGTCGAACCTATACTACAAATATTTCCACTACATACATGAAACGCGTGTCCCTGCTTTCTTACGCTTTAGTGATATGAGGTATATTTAGGTCAATCTTATTGTCTTTTTTTCTTTTTTCTCTCCATCTCTCACCCACTCTTTTTCTCTCCTTTAAAAGCATAGTGTGTGTTTGGAGTGAAGTGGCTGGTCAGTCAGTCTTTGTTCCCTGTGATCTGAGCAGCTTCAAAGTCTCTTGGCTGTGGAGCTCACAGACATAGGAAAAGGAAAGGGGGGGTACGGCTCACAGGAAATCAACTAAATTAAATATCAACCCTGGCTGCCGGGATAGAATGGCTTTAGCCACGGAAGACAAAGAAGGCCATTGTTTATTCTTGTGAGTGCAGGGCTGCATTTTGGGGAGGGGGAAGTTTGTATAACTTAACTTTTCTGTTTCTTAGCTGTATTACTGATGCAGTTCCTTGCAATTGCTAAAATGGTGGGGGTTAAAAAAATAATTAAAAAAACCAGAGGGGATGGGAGTAGGGGTGTAGGTCCGGTGATTACTTGCCGAAAAATATCTGCTACTGAGTTTTGTTGTGGCTAGTGGAGAATAAATAAAAGGGTTCAGGTATGCATCAAACATACCCGTGGGTTTAAAGATATAAGGGTTCCAGCATGTCAGCCCGTCTCTCAAAACACTTAAATACAAAGAGGTACTCTCAAAATATTGTATAACAAAATTATGGCAAATCATCTTTTTACAACATCACCCGACAAACCGTAAGAAAAAAAAAAAAGAAAAAAAAATCCCCCCCGCCCCCCCCAGTCTCTTCTACCCTTAAGAAAAAGCAACAAAATACATTTAAATGCCCATGGTCATGCCTAGTCAATCCCTATCAAACCCCATTAAACAATAATCCAACCCTCCCTTCCCTCCCCTCCCTCCCACTCAACCCTCCCTCCCTCCCTCCCAACCCCCGTTCACAGTTTTCTCCTCTTAAAATTAATAATCATTAGCATAATAATCACTTATCACATATGCAAATTGAATGGGTTGTTGTTGTTGTTGTTGTTTCCAATGATGATTTGTTTAAAAAAGTGCTTGTTTGATTCCATTGACAAAAAAAAGGAACAGCAAGGAGTGGAGTTGAAAAGTGGTGACTTGTTTTTTTAAAAAAATGATGAACAGCATGATGAAAAGATCAAGGATTGGTGTCCGTTGCATTCTGAGACAGCAATGACTGCAATACGCAGTTATGTTTGAGTAGAATTTTGTCGAAGCTGTGTGTCTTTCCTAATGGCCACTGGAGGGCTCAAACAGAGGAGTGCATTGTTAGACAGGCTCCATCAACTGACACTGTATTCCTGCAAAAACAACAGTCAGGTATGTTCAAACATCCTCTTCTCTTCAAAACATGCTGTGTGCGCACCATGGGCTAAACTCCACTACAGTTCATACTACCTCGTGTACACATGTGGCTCTTTAAAGAAATGTGGATGTCTTCACGTTGACGCAACAGTACCATAATCTCGACAAAGCTACACGCAGTAGAAACCAAACATCATGTATTGTAATTTGTTGTTCTGACAAGTTAAAAAAAAACAAAAAAAAACACAAAAACAAAATCAAAGCTTTGTAGTTTCAAAGTACACCTGTAAAAACTGTGCTAATTGCATCTCATAATACAAAGTCTTATTACACAATTTTGCCTATTTCCTGAGTTAATACGTTTCTTGTAACAGACAATATATACTTTTTTGCCATTTGAATTCTGGGCCTTTCCCTGCCACAAATGTTATTATTGAAATTATCAACATTATTCATTATTACTTTACAATGGTATGATGATTGGTAAAACACAAGGGTTCAGAAGAAGAAAAAAAAAAAAAAAAAAATCAAGCAAGTTTATAGCTACCCTCTAAATGTTTTAAATTACATTTAAATCTACGGTTTACGTTCATATCAAAATCACTACTTTTAAACAAAAATTAAGCGACTAAATACATAATAAAAATGAGAATATTTAAAAAAAATTGCATTTGAGGCCATGGAAGACCCTCCCTGGTCATTTTGTATTAACATTTAATGGCAGTGTTTAAAAAACAAAACTTTGCTACAAGAACAAAATTAGGATGGGTATAGGGACCGTATGGACAGTAACAGAACAGCCCCCTACTGGATTCACCTCGTTTGACCCTTATCTGAAACTTTGGCTTGTCGGGGTTTTTGATCCTGTACTCACTGGCTCACTGACGTCAGCTAACAAACTGGTATACCCTGAGAATTCTGACACTGGAGTCCGTATTCGGTGGTTGACCTCTGCCCCAGGATCACTGCCATAGCTCAGAGGGGTCCGGCGCCCTGACTTGAACTGGGAGCCAAAGGCCTGGGCGAAGTTCTCGATCTGGTACGTGGGTTCTTTAGGGGGGTTCAGTGGGGACAGGTCTGGGTAGCTGGAACCGTTGGTGGGCGCAGTGCTCCCTCCAGCCTTGGGCTGCTGCCCCTTGGGGCCTTCTGCCGAGGCAGTCAGGTCCTGGGGAGGTAGGTTGAAGGCTCCGGGGGAGTGCTGCTTCTCCAACTGCTCGGTCAGTTCCTGAGATGGAGTCAGCTGCTGGTGGCTAGTAGATTCCAAGGTGAGGTGGTAGCCTGCCTGGGAGGGGGAGCCGACGAGCATGCCATAGTGGGATTTGGAGGAGGACGATGAGGAAGTCGACGAAGGGGCGGCGATGGGCAGCGGGGAGGAGACAGCAGGCGGGTAGCCACAATCCAGTGGAGATGTGGTGTACCCATGTTTGTCAGAGAACAGGGGCCCTGTGGGACTGGAGCTGCTGGACAGGAGTGGGAAAGGCCCTGTTGGACCAAGGCTGGGGAAGGGTCCACTATGGCTGGTGCGCTCCAGGGCCTGCAGGAGGAACTTTGAGTACTCGCTCATCACAGCTGTCTTATCACCACCATTGGGTGAATCGTCCTCCAACTCAGGGGTAACAGGGGCTGCTGGCTGGAGGTCCACATGGTGTGGGTGGTCTGACAGGTCAAAAGTCACATCATGATGGTGTGTCCCCTCTGGCTTATGGCTATAATGGTCCAGCAGGCTTTGCAGTACTTCATCTGGAATGCCAGACTTGTCGTGCTTGAGTTCCAAAGGCGAGGAGTCCAGCATTGCCAGCGTGGGTTCGGGCCCCAGGGAGCCCTGGATTACACTACTTCCCTGGGATGCCATGTGCAGTGAGCTGGCTCCATAGTCATTGTTAACTGCATGGAGGTAGCGCCGCTTTTTCACAAACTGCATTGCATCATCGTAGTTGCTGCTGGTGGTGGGCCCCTGCTTGTTGCCCCCAGCTACCTGGAGTAGACCCATGTTGTCAAGGCCAGAACTTTCCACATGATCCATGGAGCCAGCTTTCTGGCCCAACAGTTTTTGTCCGTCAGCACTGTCTTCCAGAGAGAGAAGGCCCTTGTCCAGGCCCTTGCGGCCAGCTTTTTTAAAGACCAATTTGGGAGTACGTCCCTGCATGGTGGGGCCAGAGCCTGAGGGATGCTCCATGCTGAAGTCCTGCAGGCCCAGGTCACGGGCCATTCCCCCAGAGGACGAGGCTGCTGCCACTGATGCTGAGGCATTCTTCTTCCTCTTGCGCTCACCGCCCTCACCATTTTTGGACTTGGCCCTCTTGCGTCCGGAGGTGGTAGAGTTTCCCTGAGTGAGTGAATAGCTGCCCTGGCCTAGCTCTGCTTCGCTGAGCTCCAGCATGTTTGGGTCCAGGCCCTTCTTTATGGCTTCTCCACAAGTCCGTTTGTGCTTCAGTAACCGGTCTGTTCTTGAGAAAAACTAAAAGTGGGCAAAAAAGGAGAGAAACACAAGATTAGTTTCCACACTGAAATGTGAGCAGTTGACTGAAATTCTCTATTTTTTCATTTTAATTACAAAAAATTGACTGTATTGGGACATAGCTCTATAAAGGGATTTAAATGAGTAAAGTACAGAATGACACCATCAAAGCATTAGAAGAAAACATCTAAGAGGAAAAATACATAAAAATAAGGGCAAATGCCTGGTAAGATACTTAGTAAAAAAGACTACATGTTGCCTACTTGTTGGCATGTATCGCAGCGATATGGCTTCTCGCCGCTGTGTGTCCTTTTGTGCCGCTCCATATGGTACTTCTGGATAAAGCGCATGTTACACTGGTCACAGCTAAAAGGCTTCTCCCCTGCAAAAGACAGTGGTGATAATGTTAGGACTTGTGTCACTCTGACAAAATTCTATCCATAAACTGATACTGATGAAAAGGGAAAGCATTCATTCCAAAACACTACAGTAAACTCCACATCCAATTTGGAGGAAATAAAAATCCGCTGCCTGGAATTTCAAAAACATTCATTGTTCAATATTCAAAAACAATAATATGAACAATACTTAATATCCCACCCAAAAATTTAATCAAGGCATATATTTTGTGAGTGATATTCTCAGTTTTATCATTTTCCAATTCCAGTTGCCATGTTTGTGAAAAGATACTCTAAACATCCTAAGCACAGAAACTCACCGCTGTGGATCTTCTCATGCCGCTGGAGCAGGTACTTCTGAATGAAGCTCATGTTACACTGACTGCACCGGAAAGGCCTCTCACCTGTGCGATCAAGAATATACAACCATCCGCTCACCACATTAATTATCACTCATCCTATCATGTAATTGTGTTCACCATATGGTAACAATAACAATGAACCTGTGGTGTTTTATCACACCTGGTCCACTGAATACAAAGCAAAGTATGACCTATGACTGACATACTGAACAGTCTACTCTTCACACTCACAATTTATTAACAGAGATGTTAAAGCAACTGTGAACTGTGTATTTAGAACAAGACACAGGAATTAAAGCAAGAAGAGATTTTTAAGACTGAAAAATTGTCCAGGAGGAAATGTGTATAATGTATTGAATTAAGCATTATATGAATTTAAAACTGCTATATGATTGAAAATCATGCATGGTGCCTGTGAACTTTAACCCCTGAGGACAGGGCCCATTTACAGAAAAATATTTAACACCAGCACAGCGTATCTCCCATGTCTAAATTGTGATACACCAATATTTGAGGGTTCTGACTGACTGATATACATACAATTAATAAATTACAGCTTTAGTGATTATAAACAAGATTACAAGACTTTCTGTCAGATAAAGTTATGGAAGAAATAAGGACCAAACCAGGGAAATGACTTAAAGAAACCCAGGTTGTTTTCCTTTAAATCATTCATGAGTTCAAGTTCAAAGAGTCTAGTGATGAGTTCCCAGCAATGAGAATGACTAAGACATCCAGAAACACATGAGTAATCATTGAGTCATTTCTGGCATTAGAGATTGTCTGGTTTTTAAATAAGGTCTCAAGCACTCGTGGTGAAGGAGAGATTAGTAAGTGTAGTGAAGAGTGCAGCTATTCAATGTCTGAAATGTATTTTGTTCTGAGAAGTGTTATGTTCATTAATGGTAAATCATGTTTTACATTTCCTTTCTCAAGCCTTGGTAACGTAGCCTTGGGCTGTATATTTTATCAAACTGTCTTACACAAACTTCTGTGATGTACAGTAGAGAAAGGGAGCAGATAGTGCCTTCTTTAGCTATATCTGCTGTTTCTGATCTTACATGTCTTGTGTGCATTTTACATTTTTGTCAGCATACAAGCTCTGATCACAAAGTGAACAATGGTGCGTCTGATAAATGGAGTAGTTGACATGTGGATCTAAAACTGCTTCTCAACCTCTCATCGCAGATAAGTAAGGAGTTTGCTGAGCTTGATCAATGGTTATGTCAAAGATTGAAGCCAGTGACAAACTGTTTGACCTGAACTGTATTCAAACTTAATTTTGAGAAAATACTGACAGTCTTTAGGAAAAGGTAAAGCACAAACAAGCAGTGAAAGTCTCTCACCTGTGTGTATGAGCACATGTCGGCGCAAGTGGTAGGAGCTGCGGAAGGCAGCATTACAGTGCTCACAGATATGTGGTTTTGAGTTGGGGGACAGGCAGGCTCCATCTGCATCCAACATCATGGCCTATAAGAATAAAACAATGAGTACAAGCAGTTGGAGCTGGTCCTACAAAACGCTGAAGTTCTGTTGACTTGTCCACATGATAGAATTGTTCAAACTTAATTCAATGGCTGTGGGCACAAAAGGCATGAGATATTTTTCATCAAAACAACACATCAGCCCAAAGTTAGAGATAATTTTCTGATATAATGATGGATATGAGGAAACTTATGATTAACCTTTGCAGCATCGTTGCGTTTCCTTCTGGCTTTGCCTCCCTGTCCATCTCCATTGCTCCTACGCCCTCTTCTACCTGAGGACTCTTTTGGCTCTTTACCCGATCTTCCAGACATCTGAAGACAAACAACAAATTAAATATACCACAGTCTATAGATGGCAGACAAAGGCAGAGTAGAAGGTGACTTAAATAAAAGCTTGTACATTACAATTCCTGTCAATGCGGTAAGGGAGAAAACTACGCCCAAAGACAAAGGAATATGTGAGGTTCAACAAAATGGGAACAATATATCACTTGAAACAATATTCAGAACCACAACCCCAACTCACCGGTTCACCAAGGGAACGGACGTTGCTGAGGCTGAGATCATGCAGGAGCATGTTCTGGTGATTTTGGTGGTGGTTGCCGAAAGACATGTCCGGCATGTCAGTGCCACTCTTCCCCGCGCCCCCTCCAGCACAGTTCACCCCTACTCCTCCACCTCCGCCATAGAGGGGCATTCGGTAATCCAGCTCGCTTAGCCGCTCCTGCTTAATGCCCATGCTGTGGAGGAAGCCCCCAGTGTTCGCAGCAGTTGTGCCCTGGTGTTCTGGGGGCGAGTCACGTTCTTTCTTCAGGATCATCTCCTGGGGAAGCTCGCCCATAACAGACTGGGAGGCCAGCCGTGTAAAGCTGGTGACTGGCGGCAGGTGGCTGAACATAAGCATACCTGGTGCAAAATTGGGGTCCATGCCACCGTTGCGCAAAAACTCATTGCCTAATTTGTCTTGAATAATACTCATGGTGGTGGTTTTGCTGTGTGCAGGGGAGAAGGAGGGCAATAAATCTAAAGAGGAATGCAGGAGAAGAATATCCTGAAAAAAAGGACAGACAGAAAATGTCATGTTAAATATAGATAATTACAGACATGAAGAAATAAGTTGCAATCCAACATAATTGGCATACTGTCTTTATAGCATCTTATCTCTGACAAGTCTTAGCAGTTAAGTAAATTTAGTCAGCTACAAAGCCCTCACTGTGTGTACTGTGTACAGTACACAGTACAATGTTCTTTTGAATTTCCTCTCAGTGGCCCATTAATTACTTAATTGGATTTATTGGGCTTTACCTAACGGAAGCACTGTGTACAGTAGCTGGAAGCCTTAAAATACACTTAATTTATACTGAGAAAATATTTGCCATGACAAAAATCTAAATTAAAATAAATCCCTCGCTTGGCTGCAACTTTGTGAAATACAACTGTGTGCATATTGAAAAACTGAACAGCGAAATGAATAAATACTGTTTATATTGTGGGTTATGTATCAGGACTTTAACATTAGAAGGAGGGATAATATGGAAACACTCGATATACTGTAAACATTACTGACAAAATCAAGACAATTACTGGTCATTCCAAGTCTTTATTTAAGTTATATCATCACAGCTTACTTCAGTAATCTGCCAAAGCTTAAACACTACAACAATCAATGCGACTAGTGAGGACA
The DNA here is from genome assembly GCF_963924715.1 of Thunnus thynnus. NCBI lineage: Eukaryota > Metazoa > Chordata > Actinopteri > Scombriformes > Scombridae > Thunnus > Thunnus thynnus. The sequence continues at coordinate 14,864,303 of NC_089536.1, read as the reverse complement.
GCCATCTAAGCTTGAATGTGAAAGTACGCAGTTTTGTCTACACCAGCCATCAAACATAGTTTTAATATAAGATGAATTAATGCAGTCAATATGAATTTATAGACAATATTTTTATATCAATGACTATGTATTGTTAAGTTTAAAAATCTGGATAAAAAGCTTTAGAGAGACATGCATTAGGGATGAATAACATCTGTGATCTATGTTGAATGAGGGTTTTATTAAGTGGCTCTAAAGTTAAAAACAGCACTCAATAAAAAAACCACGTTTCTGTGACTTCAAGGGGGCCAAAAAAACATCAAAGGTTGCCTCTGAAATATTTCATCCACATCTCGTATTGTTCCACATGTGACTTGGACTGTAGCCAAAATCTGTGCAGTAGATTAATAGCTTGTAGACAGACATCTCTATTGTTTTAGCACTTTGATGCAAGCTGGACAACACCACTTGCCATCTTTATACGGCTAATAACCCAACATGAACGCAAAAGCTGGCGGCATTGGTCGCAATACTGGCAAATTAGTCGGTTCAGTACACTTGCCTAAAACAAACGATATTTAGGTCAAATCCAGCTGGACATTTCACTCGTTTTAGGCAGCTGGGTGAGTAAGCGGGGAGTTTTGTCGAAACAAGCACAGAAAACAAATGGAGTGAGGATTTATTGTTTAATCTAGACCAGCCGACCATTTGGCTACGCGACACTCAGTTCACCAGAAAGCGGATGAGCTTTTGTGATGCATAATAGTTAGCCAGCTAGTTAGCATAGTTAGCTAGCCACAATGAGACACAATCAACGCATCTTGAGGTCCTCAATCAAAACAATCGGCTACGACGCCCTACAAACCAAAATCGCCCATTCAAATAAAGTTGCACCAACATTCAAAGCGATATGGTCTGAAATAAACCGCATTTAAAGTAAATACATTAAATTCCGATCCGATATAAGCAAAGTAACGTGCCGTTTTAGGCTGTTACATAGTGGTGCTATCAGGCTAGCTAACGCTGAAACAGGATCCTTGTTTGGATGCTATTAACGCATATGGTGACTCTTGAAACGCTTTTAATATGAGGAGGGACGGGCGGGGGGGTTACCTCTCAACATCAAATAACATGAACCAGTGTCTGGTGGATAATAATAACAGTCGAGAAGGTGAAATTAAACAGCAAGTTTGCTTTAAAACCAGGTCAGCAGCACGGATTGCTCCATTCTCCGGTTCCCAACGCTTTGATGACGCCCGTGAAATCAAATCTGTCTGGCTGCGAGCGACGCTGGCGCTATTTATTGATAGCTAACTTTAGCTGTAATTACAAGCGGATAATGCTTACCGGTACATTAATCTAGCGAAACACTCCTCGACGGCCGCGGTAAATGTGGACTTGAGCTAAATAAAAACTGCGAGCTTTGTGAGGCAGCTGTGTTCATAACAATCAAGCTGCCATGAGCTAGCTAGTTAGCTGCTAGCCCCCGACTGAAAACCCGCATTACGGCCCATGCAACAGAAACAATGATGCTGGCTTTCACCGCATCTCCCCCGTTTGCGCCCAGACACACAACTCCGCCGCGTATATCTCGACAAAAAACACAACCTTTGCATCGAATAAAAGCTCATTTTGTCTCCCACTCACCTACACATGACCGCAGTTGGTTTCAAACGTGCCTATAATCCCTTCGTAGTCGCCGCTTTTGGGTTTTTTTTTATTGCCAAAACATTGTTCTCCGGCGGTCGCTGCTTTCTTCCATCTTGTCCTGGCGCGGGGAATTGTGGGTGCAGCGGACGGGTCGTGAGAGGAGACAGAAGAAGGCTGCAGAGGTGTGAGAGAGCCGCACTGGACACTTCAGATGGCCCTGTGAGCTACACTGATGTAAACACACTGAAAACATGTGGCCACGTTAACGTGAGTATTAATGCAGTATAGTGCAATACAGTAACCCCGCCTTTCTGATCTTTTTGTTGTAAAGACTGTGTCAGATTGAGAACACTGAACACGGATGTTTATTTAGGCTGCATTCTTAAAATAGGATTGCATGATATATTGTTTATAGCCAAGGGGGCTTCCCAAATGAGGCCTCTTTGTATATCATTATGCAATCAAATAGAGGCCTGCACAGATATATTTGCTCCTCCTCATGAGATTCAGAATCACAACCAGGTTTATTGCCAACTAGGTTTGCACATACTAGGAATTTGCCTTGGTGTTGTGGTGCATCAAGTAATCCTAAATAACATAGAACAAGGGTTTTTTTAAAATAATAATTTACAATAAAAATGTGTAAAATATATTCTAAGTGAGAAGAGCTGCTACAGGTTTAAAATTCAAATCAGAGACAATGAAATTAAATGTACAAAATATTGACAGGGAGTGTGCAAATGTTCATAGTGTATGTGCAGTTTGCAATTAATAATAATAACAAAAGTAGTGTTGATGTAACACACCATGCCAGGGGATTGTGTTGCTATTTGAGTCAGTTAAGAAAAATGGGCAACTGACTCAGGACTTCCAGGTGCCCCCATCCAGGTTTACTGAAAGTCACTTTGATCTTGGCAAATTAATTAATTGCAAATTTGATAGGGAATTTGCACAACTTAAGTGCTATATCAACTAAAGCGAGTCCTGCATTATTACTTTATCTTGTTGCCCTGTTTTGTAGAGGGGCACTGCATCAACATTTAATTTTAATTAAGTAAATTATGACCTAACACCTAGTTACATTTGTTTAGTTTGTGCTCACTTGACAGATATTCTTAAATAAATTTGTAAAAACTTGGCAATTTCTTGCCAAGGAAACTATATTTGATGTTGATCAGTCACATATGGCTGATAACCCACTTAACAAGGTGAATATTGGTGCCGATACAGATCTGGTGTATCAGATTGGTGCATCCCTACAAAAAACAAAACAAAAAAAACAGCTCTGGATTGCCAACAGGCCAAAGCAGGCAACCATCCCAGTGCTACAGACTGCCAAGTTCCCTATAAGCTCCAGTTTCACTGTGAATTGTTTATAGATAATTTGATTAATTGCAAATTTCATCCCTGAAATGTGCACCATTAAAGTACAATATCAGCTATGGTGGGTCCTGCATTATGACCTCATCTTTTGGCCCTGTAATGTAAAGGGACTCTGTGTTAAAATCTAGTTGTTTATATTGTCTTCACACTGTGTACATAAAACTTTGGGTCTAAAATACACTGTGATGAGAATGTGCTTTTCCTTTAAACTGTAGAAGCACTAGATTTGTGGTTTTAGGTGGAACTGGTTATTCTGATTGCTTGCATAATGATCCCTGAGAGCTTTTCTGTTTCACATTGATGCATTTTCATTTGATATTTAATATTGGCAAGTTTTAGAAGTTAAAATTGTTTTTTTTTCTTCCTGCTGTTCAGAGCTCACTTAATGTCTTCTCCTGTCAATAGTCAAGAGCCTCCAGCAAAAACAGTCAAAGTGCACAACATCTCATCTTTAATAAATAAATGGGGTTTTCATTATCAACTTGTAATTGTTAGTTATCATCTTAAAGATTTACAATCATTTACAATCATCAGCAATCATTTAACAGTCCAATAAAACATGTTAGTGTTAGTAGCTTCTATTTTCTGGGTATTTCATTTTATTTGACTCATCACTCCCCTGTCGTCTGAACCATGATAGAGATGCAGACTTGCCATGTACCATATGTGTGTTAGGTGAATCATAAAAAAATGAAAACAAACAAACAAACAAAACATCCCAACACCCATTACCATATAAAGGTTAAAATAGTGGATAGCTAGCCATTCTCACATCTGAACTCTTCATCGAATATGCTATGAGTTGCCAGTTTATTAAGATCATCTGATTAATCTCATGCAATTAAATAATAGTCCTGCAATAAATCTTTTCTTTGTGATCTTTATAATGTTCAGTTTTGTTGATATTGTGTCAGAGAGTGTTGGTGATGGTGTTGTGGTAAAATCAAACCCCAAAAAAGTGTTACTAATAACATATTCTCTATGAACATGGAACAGCTAAGTTAACACTGAAGTTAATGTTTGAGAACTGAACTTGCATTTGAAAAAATGATAATTGAGGGTCTCCCATTTTGGGTACAGATTATTTCCCACTGTCCATAACCCCCCCCCCCCCCCCCCCCAAAAAAAAAACAACATTAACAAGCGTAGGTGTACTATCTTTTTTTTTTTACAATTTACTTTGTATATAACAAAAGCACTCTTCCCACCTAACACTGAACAACTCATTGTGGAATGCTTCATTTCCCGCTTGCCTGACTCCCACTGGATGTTTCTGTTTTTCTGCGCTCCCTATCATCCTCATATTCCTTTATTTTCAGTTAGACAGCAGTGCAAGTGGACTGTGAGAAAAAATGTAGTTTTCTACATGTAGTTTGTGTGTAAAGCGATATATTAGAACATTAGGTTGTTTCTTAAAAACTCTATAATGAGTGAGCGTCTACCAACCATTTCATTAACACTTTCTTTTACGGATCCCTTACTTTCCTACTAATTTCCAGGATGTTTTTTTCCTAAAAGAGGCAGCTGTGTATCTGTTAATTCCTAGGACCTTTCTTTGAAAGAGTTATGTCATTTAGTAGTATACGGGAAATGCATGTTCAAGAAAAAAATCTAACATGCTAATGTGTATTATTGTCAAAGTCTAATTTATTAAGAATATTTTGCAAATTAACAACCAGCCTAACATATTGAGATAGCTTTAACCAACTAAACCACTTTTTTCTGTTTTTTCTTGTAATTTGTAACAAATTGCACCACCTGTCTGTAAAATGTCCTAAAAATGGACTGTTACATACCTGCAAATGACACTTCAACATATCAAGGAAATTGGTATAGAATTGAAGGACCTGTAAATTAAAGCGATACAGCACTCAGACACACATAATCACAGCAATGATTCCATATTCCAATTGTGTCAATAGCTTTTACAACAAATAACAAATAGCTTCTTAATTTGGTCATATTCCACTGGGAATTTGGCGTGAAATGATTGACTATTAGCAACCTATCGTATTTCCTGACAGTAATATTCAGATAAACCCGTAGTTTTGTTGAGATATTTCTTCAGTATCCCCCAGACACAGGAGTATTCTATCTAGTGAACAATACAGTGTGGTTCATATTGGCATTTTTCCAGTGTTACTTCCACCGCAGTAACACTAGGGGGCACCAAATAGCTGCTAATAGGCACAAGTAGCCTATTCATTATAACCAATTTTACAGTACAGTGTTTTCCACAAGAAGGAGAAAATTGGGCATCAGGAAACAAATGACAAAGTAATGTGTATAAAAAAAAATGAATAAAAGACTAAAAGGTTGACGGGCTTGGTTTCACTATCACATTGTTTGCTCGCACTGATGATTTACCTGACTGGATACAAGCCAAAAAATCATTTCCCTCTCTTTAACTCCACATCAGGACCCCCCCCCCCCCCCCTCCTCAAGTGAAAGAGAAATTTGCCACCCGTGCTGCTGATCCTTTACAGTCTTTAATTTGAAGTCACTCCTACCCGAATGTGCTCCCTCAGGCACAAGAGCGCACTGTAGTCTGTTATTCACATTCACAGGTTTACTGTAGCTGCACCTCAGTGGATCCGCAAGGACATACACGCACCTTTGAATCCAGCTATTTGAATGCAGCTTTTGTTTTAAAGGTTTTTTTTATGTGATGTTTTTTGTTTTTACTCAATGGATGAGACCTGAGCAAAAAGTTGGCACTTGCAAGATACTCCTTTGCGTAAAGGATCGACTCTGAATCATGTATTGCGCAGAATCTCTGCTCACTTAGGATTAATTTACATGAGAGAGGCGCATCTTCATCTCACAGGATGCGAGTAACGCACTGAATGTTATTGTATGCTTTTGGGCACTGGGTACCAAACTTGCGTAAAGAGCCTGATTCGGCACAAGTATTGATTGCTTGTCACAAGTAGGTGATTGATACAATGTCAGCTTTACGGAGGAAATTTGGCGAGGACTACCAGGTGGTAAACACCAATCGGGGTATGACTTTTTCCGCACCGGTGAAGAGAAAGAGGCAGCGGTTTGTGGAGAAGAACGGTCGCTGCAATGTCCAGCACGGTAACCTTGGCGGGGAGACCAGCCGGTACATCTCCGATCTGTTCACCACGCTGGTGGATCTCAAGTGGCGCTGGAACCTACTCATCTTCATCCTCACTTACACAGTTGCATGGCTGGTCATGGCTTCAATGTGGTGGGTCATCGCTTACATCCGCGGCGACCTGAGCCACGGCGGCCACGACTCGTCCTACACTCCGTGCGTCGCCAACGTGTACAACTTTCCCTCCGCGTTCCTGTTTTTCATCGAGACGGAGGCGACCATCGGTTACGGCTACCGCTACATCACGGAGAAGTGCCCCGAAGGTATCATCCTCTTCCTCTTCCAGTCGCTGTTGGGGTCCATCGTGGACGCCTTTCTCATCGGCTGTATGTTCATCAAGATGTCGCAGCCGAAGAAGCGCGCGGAGACGCTGATGTTCAGCCAGGACGCGGTCATTTCCCAGCGGGACGGGAAGTTGTGCCTCATGTTCCGAGTGGGGAACCTGCGGAACAGCCATATGGTGTCCGCGCAGATCAGGTGCAAACTCATCAAGGTAGGCTACAGGTTATACAGCTGAGGAGCGCAATACATTTTCCAAAAAAAAATTACTAGAAAAGCAGGCGCACTTTTGCGCAGTGAGCATCTGCCCCTCGCCCCGCATCTTAACTCTTGAAAGGCCATTATCAAGAGCTGAGACTAAATGACAGCTACTTAATTTGTTCTGAAATTGCTCTCATTATGTTTTATGAGTGCTTTCCAACTCATGCATTGAATTTCCATTCATCTTCAGAATTGATTGCATTCCCTGAGGGCCACAATGATTTGCAGAGAGGCTATGGTTTTAACATGAGGCTCCAGCATAAGATGTATTTTAATGAGTGACCATTTACATTTACCCCCTGCAGCAACTATTTCCGTGCTGGTTTCATGATGAACACAGTTTTACACACAGCTCGTCTTGTGTTTCTGCTCTCCTCCCTCTTCATCCTCGAAGGAGCAGAGCAGGAGTGTGTTGCCTGCAACAGTCAGGGTCATCATAAACTGTCCCCCCTCAGTCAGCAAAACATCTCTCAATTGGCTGTATATCTAAGTTCAGCCTCTGCTTCAAATGTCTGCAGATGAGATCTATGGGCCCCCAGGGGACAGTAGGTGGGAAACTGCACTTATTGACTAAAAGATCAATTGAACCAATACTCAGTGGGCCACAATGAGGTAAAGAACATATTTCTTAAGGCCACTCTTACCTAAAGACACAAATGCCACTACTCTGAAGCACTGAGAGCTGACAGTGATCTAGCTTTGTATGAAAGCTGGTTCCTGAGAATGAAAGGAGAGCTGAGGCAGCTGCTGGCTATGATAAAAGAGAAGAGAAATGCATTTTGTGTTATAGAACTTTATAAACGAAAGAGATGAAAACAGCAATGTCAATCACTGCATTTTCCAATTCACACCTGCTTGGAAATGTGTTTCTGAATTCCCATCAACAATATGTTTTATTCTCTGCAGACTTTATGACTTCTAGATGGAGTTTCACATCATTATTTTTTACAAGAGTATGTCTCAGCATTATCATTATTGATTGTTTGTCAGATGGTAGAGAAAAAAAATCTTTTCATCATCACAATTCATCAGGAAATGTCTTTTACTCAATAGAGTGTAGTCCCCTTCATTTGCTCGCTTTAGCAGGCATCTCTTATACATTAAATCTGCTTTTCTCCAGTCCAACGTTAGCAGATATCTAAGGGGCAGCAGTGCTTTGTTGTGACAGGGAGAGTTAGTCGTGCTTCTGTCGCCTCTGCGGAATAGCGTGATGATCTCAAGTGACAGTTTACTTTCTGACCCCTCGAGGGAAAGCCACCAGAAAGCTCCCGGTATTTTAATATCACTATTAGTGTATTCATATGGCTATACTTGATGCTTTGCGTTGAACTCTGATTTTATCCAGGCAAATATTATCATATCATGTAGCTATTTCTGTTCCGCAAAATAAAAATCACTTAGTTTGACACATTAAAAGCCACGACTCAATAACTTATCGTTAATGTTTCAGCTCTCTCTATGAGGAGGATTTTGATGTCATGTCATTATCATTTGCGCCTTTATTAATAGCCTAGGAAGGCATAGAAAAATGTGGTGTCTTTAATTGCAATTAATCAAAGCAGCATCATATAGGCACAAAATGCAATATCATCAACTTTCTCCCTCCACACAGGCTTATACATTCAGATGGTTTAATACTCTGTCTGCAACTCCCGCTGTACTGTTTTCATTCTGTTATTTCAAACAGAATGAAAGCAGTAGGTTATTTACCCATGGGGCACGCAGTCATGTTTGATCTCGGTCAGATTTGTCCGCACAACAAATGTGCCAATATTACAGATATTGCTGTGGATATTGTTGGGATTGTTTAGATTATGTTCAGTATTAGATACCTTAATGCCCAACGGTATAGAGTAGAACTAGTAGTTTGAACTGAAATTTGCGCCTTATTGAGTTGTGGTTGGTAGCAAACTAAAGCAGAACAAGCTGAAATAATAGATACACTGGCTACACTGTATCTTACTCAGTCTTGCCTTTTACTTCTCCCTATAACCGAAGGTCTTTTTTTAAGTAAATGAACCTGCCTGAGCATGATGTAATTACAGCAAAACAAAGTACAGAAGGTGTTTTAAGTGCTACCCATATGTTTCTCTGGGTTTCTTGCTTTCTTTCAAAGATCAGTTGATTAGATTTAGGGTGATGATCTTGATCCTGGGAATTCTGCTGTCGGCAAATGATGATTTTTTTTTTTAAATTATGAAAAAATGATCTTTTAAGCCACAACTCCTCACGTGCCGGTGGAAGGTCAGACATCCAGGACTCTCCTAATCGGCTGCTACGGAGCGTCACATTCATGTGCCATCAATCATATACAGAGGGCAAAAAGTAAACAAACCAAAAATTTCCTGTTTGCACTCAACAGTTCCATGTTTATCCAGTGCAGTATCAGTTGTTTCATGGATTTTCTTTATCTTGAACAGAAGGATAAAATCGTAGAAGAAATGTAGCGATTTGACTTTTTTTTTAAAGATCAAATCTCTCTTCAGAGAGGTGAGCGAGATGAAATGTGCTGTTAAGAAGCCTGCTGTGTGCAGTTCACCACTGTAGCACTGCTGCTGAAGAGATGAAGTGTTCCAATATGTCTTTTAATCTATGTTAAGAGAAACAGTGATGTTTTAGAGCCCATAAAGCCATAGCCATTGTAGCATCAGACTGTACTGTGGAGTGTTGTAGAGTAAATTGACTCTACATCAACTCCGTAGTACTATACCTGCTCTGTGGAAACAATGCTGTGGCTTGTTTTCAGGTAGCACATAGCTCAAGGTCACTGTCTGATGGGTTGCCCACAAAGCTGAGTGGAGAAATGAGGCATGGTGCAGTAAATCCTAATGATGGAGCTGTGTAAATGCACTGTGACATGGCAACTGCAATCAATTGTCAGGGATAGTAAGGGATACGCATGGGTTGTAAATTCTTATGGGACGTGGATACTCTTCAGCCAAAAAATTAAAGTTGGCCACATTCTTGATCAGCGCTCATGTTATTTACAGTACAATAGCACTTATTATGCATAGACGCAGCTAGGGCTGCAACCAACAATTATTTTAATCATTGATTAAGCTGCCAATTCTTTCTTTTTTATAAGCGGATTAATGGTTTGGTGTATAACATGTTAGAAAATAGAGAAAACTGCTGATTACAATTTACCCAAGCCCAAGTGGACATATTGAAAATGCTTGTTTTTTCCAACCAACAGTCCCAAACCAAAAGATATTAGATTTGCAATTATAGATGACTAGAAAACCAGCAAATAATATTTACTAAAACAAAATTATTTATATTAATTGTTTATCAAAATAGCTGCAGATTAATTTTCTGTTGAATCAGTTATTGACTCAGCTCTGGATGCAGCTATAACTTTTTAGCAAACCTGGTCATGTTTGTTTGTATATTATCAAAAATGTATGACAAATATGTAATATGATCCATCAAGAAGTGTCTAATTTCAATTATTATTATTATAAGATGCAATTATTGTTACAGTAAGTTAGACATGCTTCACCGAGTCGAGATAGCCTACACTTCAATTTTTGATTTAAAGAACATATTTAATTATCATTGGAAAAATGATTCCCTGTGCATTTATCTATATACATAATGCATAATAACTGTCCACATAAATGTCCTTGAATTGCCATAAATATTAATGCAGCTTTCATTAATAAACCAATACAATACAGTGATGCACTGACCCCTGCAGCACTGGCAGCATATAATTTTAAAGCAGAGAAACATTTTTGCATCTGGTTTGACAGCAGTGCAGAGAGGAAACACCCTCATCCTTGCAGGAGAAAAGTGCTCCAACAAGCAACAAAGAAACAGTAAAGTAAAGCAGCAATGTGGCAAAACAGGACCGAACAAAAACACAAGAGAAACGGAGGGAGAGAGTGACAGCTGGGCGGTGCTCGTCAATGTCGACAGAAACTCGTCTCAGTAGGTTGGTCCTCAGCAGGAGATAAATGGTAAATGCTAGTAGCAGCAGATAGATAGACAGGCAGGCAGACATGTGAGCACGACTTGCCACATCTGCCACTGTCTGAAGGATGAGTAGAAAGAAGAAGAAACAAAGAAAGAAACGGCTGAATTAGCTTTAATGTTGCTGTCGATACATTGAGAGCGGCAACTCAAATGTGATGTACAAGCGTCACGTTTGATGTCTGGCTCAGAGCGCAAAGGTTACAGCTGGAAACACACAAGGACAAATGCACAAACACGCTTCTTTCTTACTTTCACCATCACTGTTTGTGTTTCTTTGCATCTCTTTCACATCACACACAAACACACACTCACACTCACTGAGGAGGAAGTGAGTCACCAGGGATGGGGCCTGCTTTCACTCAACCTGAATCTCAGGTGGCTCGGTAAATTAAGCACTCCCTTTATATCGGGTCCTCTTCCAAAGGCCATTAATTTCCCCCTTGTGGCACTGACTGTTTAGCGGCAGTACGTGATCACGCAGGGCTTTCACCTTGTTAAAACCATTCAGTGTCAAGCAGGTTTCTCCTTCCTTGGCAGAGGCATAATTTTGTCGCAACACTATATTGCTAGTCAATGCAGCTTTAAACAGTATCTGAAAAATAGAAGCTTTACTTTCATAACTAGAATGATAGAATATGACTTCCCAGGAAATTGGTTTCCAGTCTCATTGACTTGTGCAAGCTTTGCTGACAAATGGGACACCTGCCTGCAGTATCTCAATAATAATTTACATTTGTAAATGATTGGGGGAATATAAATAAATTAATATATAAATATGACAGTTTTTAAAAATGATTTCATCTTCTCCTCCCACTCACAGAAGATGGAGGAAGCAGTGCCAGAGGTGGAGATATACAGAGATATGAAGTAATGTATATTTAGATGTCACAAAATCCCTAAATTTTGCATGTTCTTGACGCCTTTTATCTTAAGAGATGCTGCTGAAGCAGGAAGCTGGTTAATTAAGATTTTAACAGGGTAGTTATTTCCCCACTGGTTTGCATTTCATTTTTGCATTTGCATTTTTGAACTTAAAGGAGCATCAATGAGCAAATCTATATACAGTATAATACAAATATTTCACATGACATAAAAATTAACATAAGTGATTTTAATGTGCAGTTAAATGAATAGTTTTACATTTTGAAATATAAGCTTATTTGCTTAAAGTTCATTCTACGACTCATTCTATGAAACAGATGCCATTTCCACTTTGCAATTTTCAAAATTTTCATCAAGAGCAAATTAAAAAAAAAAAATCCATAAAATGAAAGATATGCTAATCCTCCAAGAAAACATATTTTCCCACCTCAGGCACAAAATCCTTATTAATATGATCAAAAACATGAAATAAATTTTAAAAATCTAATGTTTTCCTCTTATTATTTTTAGATTCTTAATCTTGAAATTTGAATGTGACATGTTAAAGGCCTCATTGTTTGCACAAAAAATACTAATTCACTTCAAAATTTCAAATAAAAGTTATATTCATTTGATTAGTCCACAAACAAGAATGTTATTCAACATTGATTTATGAAGCATTTCACTCCCTTTCCATCATTTTTTAACAAAATGACCTTGTGACGGGGTGGTACCTGATGTGACAGGGTGGTACAGACAAACTGTCTCTATATGATCTGTTGGTTTTAGCCTTCATCTAACATTTGAAACTTTTGTTAATTCTGGATATAATTGTAGGCATGACTTAATGATACAAGATCCAAAATATATATCAAAATTAGGCTTTATTTAAAAAAGTGCAAATGTAGTCTCTATGCTTGTATTAAGCTAAACAAATACTGACCATTCAAAATGTGAATAAAAATATCAGTAATTCAAATATGCAGCATTCAAAAATTTGATTAAATAAGCATTTCATTCTCATTAAGGTACTTTTAACGACCAATAACAATTATGAAACATGAACAACGGTTCAAATAGGCCAATAAATAAATAAATAAAAACAACTTTAGGTCCTTGAAAACTTTAAAAACTGTGGGAAGTGAAGGGGGATATTTAAAATTCAAAATGTAATGGAAAACTTTGGTAATGGCCTGAAAAACTGAAAAGAGAGGTAGAGGTATTTGTCACCAGAAATGAGAATTTTTTTTCCAAAAAAAATCCTCTCCCAGAGGAGCAATCCATATGACATTCCTTGTCCTAATGAAACTGCAGAATTAATCCTTTTTATCTTATCTAATCTTATGTGACTATAAATGAGCATATTATATTAGGGTGCTCCTACTTTACACATTCACAGAGCAATTGAGAATCTTCTGGAAAATGATTTCCTAAAAAGAGTGGGAACTCTGACATCCTCAAAAGCTTCAAGAGCATCATGGCAGTGACTGGGAGAGTCGCCTCCATACATTTCTCTGAATTTCCATGTGATGGGATGTCACAGGCTGTGCTGCTTGAATGATTTTGAGGACCTCATCAAAGAGGTACCACAGAAAGTCATCTCGTGCAGGCCAGAAGAACCTGTTGGCACCAGCTCCAGTGAGTGAATGAGTGAGTGAGTGAGTGGTAATGAGCAAGTAATTGAAATAAGAGAGGGATCTGTGTTTAAGATAAGGTATCTCTGTACCTATGGGTTTCAACAGGGGGCAGGAACCAAACAGGCTTAACAGAAAATAAAGTGATTAACCTACATCAGAAACACTAATCTTGTAGCACACATCCTTGAGCTTTCCTACTCAAAGCATTTTAACCTATACATTGGAATAGGCTTCATTTCAATCAATTTTCACATTCAAATGGGAAGCAGAACCACCCCATCACATCCCTTACCACCCAGTCATGTGACAGGGTGGTAAATTTCATCCTAAAATTGCCACAGTTCTCCATGTGGTTCCTGAACTTACATGGTATGCATTCAATTTGAAATTCCATTTTCTTTGCATTAATAGTGTAAGAATTTGAATAAAAAACAGTTTTCCCTATCTATTTTGCGTGACAGGGTGGTTGGGTTGAGTTTGACAGATCTGGTCTAACATGAAAAAGCAACAAATAAATAATGTAAAAGAATGTCAGAACTTGCCAGCTTTTGTTCCTGGCTGCTTCAAAGGCTTAAATGATATCACTTCCTCTTTGTGATTACTTTGTGGTCACTTAAAGCAACAATACATTATTTATGTACACAAAACAAGTTAGTGTGATGTGGTTGTGAATCAAACTGAGGGATGCACACAAATCATAAATTTTTTACAAAAAATAACTTTAAGCTTTGGAAACACACTTTGGCTACTTCTTGACATTTTTGTGCCTTATGCACCTCATCAAACATTGCAGACCCAAATGGCACCTGTTTTGTAGAATGACTCAGATGAGAATATTGATCCCACTTTCATATATGTCCATTAAATATAGGTCTACACCCAGAAGCCTGTTAGCTTAGCGTAGCATAACGACTTAAAAAGTCATTCTGTCTGGCATTTAAGTCTTAAAACAACAAGTTGTCAATTTTACACTTCAGTTGCTGTATAGATTAAACAAAATATAAAGCTAGCTTCTCCCTGTTTCCAGTTTTCATGCTAAGTCTGCATTCAGACTGACTGTAGCCCTGTGTGAAAACATGCAGCCCTCTCATTCATTTGAATGAGGTCAGGCTGGCGATGCAGCTGTAAACGTAGGGTTGTCTAGCAAAAAAACTGAAAGTGGCTCAACTTTTGTAGGACCACAATGTGATGTCATCTGGCAAGGTGCTGCAATGTCCAAATATATCAAATACATGCAAGCACACATTCCTGGTAAATTACTTCGTATTGGGATGACTGAATTTTTCTACTGTTTACCTCATGATTGTCGGGATGAAAGATAAAATGACAAATGACTGATAATTTTCCAAAGTTGTAAAATCATGTGTCAGAGTACTGTGAACCACCGTGCAAGTGTTTTAGTGTCTAGAGCTGCAATAAATAGTCGATTAATCAATTAGTTGCCAAGTATTAACTAATTGGCAACTATTTTGACAATCAATTAATCGTTTTGAGTAATTTTTTAAGAAAAAAAGTCAAAATTCTCTGATTCCAGCTTCTCAAATGTGAATATTTTTATTTTATATTTTGGGTTGTGGACTGTTGTTCAGGACAAAACAAGACAATTGAGGATGTCATCTTGGGCTTTGGGGAAAAAGTGATTGACATTGTTTCCACCATTTTCTGACACTAATCGATTAATCGAGAAAATAATCGACAGATTAATCGATACGGTTAGTTGCGGCCCTATTTATGTCTTCAAACACACTGATCTATTACTCAAACTGGACTTCCTGAATTGCCAATACCTGAATCAACACACCCCAACTAATGCAATCCCTTGTGTTGTTTTACTGCAAGGCTGTTTCCCGTCTGAAAGCCCGCTAAGCTAAGCTAAGCTAAGCTAACTGGCTGCTGGCTGTAGCTTCGAATTTAGCTCACAAATATGAGAGTGGTATCAATCCTCTCTGCAAGAAAGTGATTAAGCGTATTTCCCAAAATGTTGAACTATTTCTTTAACTGTAATACTGTGATGGTGGAGGGTTTATATCTTTTACTATAGGAAATACCAATACCAGGTTAAAGGAGGAGGCATGTGACGTTTCTTTACAGCTTTTCAAGAGTTCAGTGTTCAGGAGTTCCAGTATTGTTCTGTAATGCTTACAGAGCTTTATCCTGATTTAACATTAATAGACATGTGACACTGGCTCCCTGTCCGCATATTCAGGGAGCACCCATCACTGATAAACCATAATGGGTGACGCTTTCCCTCACCAAGGCAAGCCAGGGATCTGTGGGAACAGACATCTTCCTGTGAAATGTCACACCCTTCTGTCCTCAACATCACAGTGAATACAAATGACAGTCTGTTTGCCATCTGTGGACCAAGTGGCTCTTCACTCAAAGGTCCAGGGAAACTACTCTGCATACAAGTTAACATGAGGTGACAGGAAGAGCTATTTGATTTACGCCATAGCAGAATGTGACTGACTGTGAGTTTAGGTATGCTGAATGTTATCTATTGGAAAAGAGGACTTAATCTGCATTTCTGTGCTTTTTATTCACTTGTGTTGACTGAGTTTTTATCTCTGACCTTCAGGGTCCTCCCCAAAACCAATTTTCTGTCTTCTGGACGCATGAAAGCCACTGGAATATTTTTTTTTTCTGAAACAAAAACATTTTCCTTTTTTGAATCATCCATTTTTGACATATCTATTAGAGTATAAGAGGCTTGTCATTGAAATTAGAAGAGGTTTCAAATTTCATTTTTCTCCCACTTCCTTGAGTCTTCTCCCTATTCCATGTTTTAATTTAACAGCTAAAAGAGTACTTTATTTGATTGAGTTTGGTTTCTCAAGAGCAACCACTTCTCTATAATCTACTGATACTTATCTTGGAGGCCAGGCCACCACAGAGAGTTTTTAAGTAGTCTAATGTGCTGGCAATGAGGAGGTTTGTACAGAGTAAAAGATTACTACAGAGTGTCTCTAAATATGAAGGTTACCAAACACCCATGTTGTCTGACAGAGATGTCGGGGAAGTGGGAGACCACTGTTTTTTACACCCTTTTTCTCACCTTTATCCAACATGTCTGCCAGTCAGTGAACAGAGAGCAACATGAGAGTATTTTTAGTGTTGTTGCTTCTGCAGGTTGTATGGTATCACTATATGCCAAATATATGTCAAAAGATTCAGTGGTAGTGGTATTTGTATTGTGTATTTTGTTTTTTTACATCAAAATCCTTTTTTTCTCTACAAAAAGTGTCAAGATTTTCTTGTTGACTCATCCTGCTCTCAGGGGAAAATACATACTCCATTCAATAAAATGTCTTTGTACATTTTCGGGAAGATTCAGCCTCCCATTTTACAGACCTGCTTTGACAGACCTGCATGTTCTCTGTATTTAAGTGCCGTCATTTTGCAAAAATATCAATGTGGCCTGAGACAAGGGATAAAAACACACCCATCCTCATCCCCTTACTCCTTCAGTGCGGATGATAGGAGCAGTCCTCAACAGCTGTGATCACTTTCAGTTTTGCAGACTTCGTCCCACCTGCTTTTAAGCTCTAAAATCAAGTCCCTCTCCACTTGAGGTCCCACCTCAACACCCCATTTCATGTGGAACCAAGTCAAATCACGGAAGAAAATTACTTTCTCAAAGCTATTTCATGGCACCTTTAACACTGTTTCAGTTACAACCCCATCAGGGTTACACCTGCAAAAATGCATGCATATATATATACTGTATACCATAACTGTAGGGACTTTGGATGAAAAATGTCCTACAAAGTGACACATATTAGCCAACAGAGATATCATAAAAACTGTCCTGGCAGGCAAAGCGGCCTAGCAGACTGCACATCAGCCATCCTCAGGGTCATAAAAACCCTGTAGCCATGTGGATAACGGCCTTTACATTGTTTTGTATGACAACAAAGCAGTGCCTTGGAATTTGGACGGATTCCATTGGCTCTCTTTTTGATATTGTTCATCGCTGCCATAAATCAGGAACACCTGCTTTGTTCATTATTTTTGTCAGATGCCGGTAGGGATTTCTCTGTTGTGTTTTATATTTATAACAGACTGCTCCATAAAAAGCTAAGCAATAATGATTGGGCCCCCTAACAGAGGTCAGAGATGTTAGAGAGGTGGGTAGGTACAGTATCAGCATGGCTGTGAATTTGGCACCAAAAAGACATAAAGATATTGACTTGATTTAACAAATTTGGGCAACTGAAGCCTCATACTAGCTTCAAATAAACTTTTAAATACATTTTCCCCCCCATCACTTAGATTGAAAATAGATTATAAAGGAATCTCTTATAGGCCAGCATGAACAGGAAGAGCAAGAAAAAATATGTCAATGTTCATTTTGGCATCAATTTAGACAGATGGTTTTCACAAAGTAAAATATTTAAATATTATAAATTTAGTGGTGTCTAAATCCAGCATGAAACATTCAGAATTGGTATTATGTATATAATTTGCTTCCATTACCCTGTGCTCTGACCCAACTGCGGAGGACAGAGTTGAAAAAGAATTATTTATCCTGTGTCATAAGTTAAAATGTAATATGTCCTGATCACGTGTGTGTTTACAGTCTCGGCAGACCCCAGAAGGTGAGTTCCTGCCTCTGGACCAGTGTGAGCTGGACGTGGGTTTTGGTACAGGAGCGGACCAACTCTTCTTAGTGTCGCCCCTTACCATCTGCCACGAGATCAACACCAAGAGCCCGTTCTTCGATCTGTCGCAGCGCTCACTCATGAACGAGCAGTTTGAGATTGTTGTCATCCTAGAAGGCATCGTGGAGACAACTGGTTAGAGCAAATTATTATTTTTGAGTATCTCTTTTTTTTTTACTAATAACTTTGAAAAAGCTTCACTTCCACTAATCATCTGTTTCATTGTCAGTTAGCCTGTTGCATAGAATATTTCCCAGTATTATAAAATAAAATATTCAACAGAATATTTAATTTCATGGTCTTTAATTATTCAGGAGCACAAGCTCTTCTCCATCTCTGTCATATTTTTGTTCATATTAATGTCTCTTTTCCCTGAAGCGATTCTCCACTTTTCATTTCAGTTCCCTGTCTCGCTGTCTGTTCATTTTTATTTAATCGCCCACTTTCTACAATTTTCTTCGTAATGGCATAGCCTTTATAGTCATCTCCTTTTTGTCTTTTTCTTGTCTGTATTTGAAACGTTACTCAACATTTACTGTCTCTACTCCACATTGTAGGTATGACATGCCAGGCCCGCACATCTTACACTGAAGATGAAGTCCTGTGGGGCCATCGTTTCCTTCCCGTCATGTCACTGGAAGAAGGCTTCTTCAGAGTTGACTACTCCCAGTTTCACAATACCTTTGAGGTCCCTACGCCTCCTTACAGTGTCAAAGAGCAGGAGGAGAAGTCCTCGCTGACGTCGCCCAGCTCTCTACCTGTTGCACCCACCCCCTCATCCCCTCTGCTTGGTAACGGTGGCCGCGGAGGCCGCAGGGAAAGGCTCCTGTCAGCTGACTGTGCAGAACACGTCGAGGATCAAGCCTCCAGGCTGCCCCGCAAACTCCAGCGCATGAGTTCCACCAAGGAAGAGCACCTGTGGAGGGGGCTGAAGACGGGGCCAGCCTTGCCTGGGGGGAAGGCTTCTAGCACAGGAGACCTGCCCCTTAGCATTCAGAGGCTGAGGTCCAGCTCCATCCCTGCTGCTAGGCAAGGACAGCTGGAGGAGCAGGTCCAGCTGTTGTCCTTGGATGGAGATATTGAGGAGAGTGAGCTGGAGAAACACAGACTGCCAGGAGCCATTAGCACCATCTCTGCTCCAACCCCAACACCAGTCCAGATCCCCTTTGTAGGGGGTCGACCAGAGGACAGCCTGCCCCCCAAGTTGCGCAGAATGAATGCAGACCGCTGACTTCTGCTGACTACCTTTAAGACTAAAAAAACATTTTGAAAAAATTGAATCAGGCTTGATGGGCATTGCATATAAATAAAGACTACTGTGATATGTTTTTTTCTTGCAGATTTTGTCCAGTATTTTACAATTACTTACTGGCTCTCTACTAAGTTGTCCATGGCCACAAATAGAAGGACAACGCCAATAAGCCATCCATCCGCTCATACTGTGAGTCATTTTTGATAGATCACCATCTGTGCCCCCCACTGACTTTTAACTCTTCTGCCCTTGTGCTTCTTTCTTTCACTTCTGTTCATAGAGTTGCATCAAAAACTTTCTTATTATCTCAAACAACTACACTTTCAGCTAATCAAGCACCAAAGTGGCAGTCACAAATAAGACTGACTTGAAATGACCGTTCACTAAACCCCTCCCCTTAATAGCGATTGTCGACCATAACTAGGCTGTCAGGCTGTCGGCACACGTTGAGGTGGTGTGCACAGAGCACTAATAAGAGTGATACTCATTTAAAGAGTTTGAGCTGTGAGGGTGGTGTCTGTTAGTCTTTCCTAAACCAAAAAACACAAGAGCAAAAGTGTCAGAATAGATGAGCAGTTTGTTCATATCTGCTCTAATGTAACAAACGTAACAAATTACTACCTACAATAGTAAACTAATGTTACTTAAAGGTGAAGGAGCACATCATTAACTGACACACTACAGTAATTTGTGTGGTTACAGGTTTCGAATTAAAAAAAAAACAAAAAACAAAAACCCTGTTCATGACTGGCACACTGTGGCTTGTGGCTGTCAGAGTTTAGTGTGCATAAAAAGTGGTGGAATTAGTGGTGGTTTTAATGGAAACACCATAAATTTGATAAAAATACTAAAATATTGCCAAATGTTTTTACTCTTGGCTGAGGTGGAAAAGTTGATATATTGATAAAAGCAAAATGCGATAAATTGCAAAGGAAACAGACTTAGTGAATAAACATCCACTTAAGTTTCCATTCTACTGAAGAGACAAAAAATCGCAGCAGACGAAAACATCTGATCTTTGTGGAGCAATGAGGAGACTGTCACACTCCTCAAATTAAAACATGAAACAAACATAAATTCCATATTTCCATCATGTTTTCTACATTGTTTTTACACTGTTTTAGGTTTTAATGACATTCTTTTAATGATGTCATTTTGTTGGGCCCTCTTCTTCTGCAATGGTTCAATGGACCCTGACTGAAAAATAAGGTGCACCAGCAGGTTATCTCCACAACCCAACTCCAAATATTCACATAACAGCAGTGGATGGAAACATTAAGCATTAATTTGAATTTTCTTTTCCCGATTATCTGGAAATTTGTTTAAATTTGCACTACATTTTGATAGAAATCCAGCAATTATTATGTTAGAACCTGCCTAATCTTACATTTTTCTTTGTGATTCTTATAATTGGTCACCAGGCCTAATTAGCTCTACATTGCTATTCAAGAACAATGCTGTTTCCTTATTTCAGTGTCTTACATGGATCATTAATTAGAGGATTCTGACTTTTTTCTATGGACATGCAGGTTTCTCCTCAATATTTTAGCATGTATGTACTCATCAAGCTCATATTTAAAGCCCAATTTACAAGTTTCTCATTTTGAAGCAGGTCAGCTTGAAACATTAAAAAGTCAGTTGGCAACAGTGTTTTCAACCAATTAACTCATGGAGCTAATGTTAGCTTAATTAGCTAGCCTCAAATGGGACAACTGGGAGCTACAGTTGATAAAATGGTCCACTAGAAATGAGAAACCTGCTTTTGTCTACCTCTGTCTGAGTCAAGAACCCATTGTTTCAAAAACTACTGGAAATAATGGTAATTCTGCCCCCAAACTACATATTTGCTATGTGATAATGTGACCTGTGACACGTGTAGCAACAGTATTTAAGGAGAGCGGGCCTGAGTGAACGGTCAATTGATACGGATAAGTCAGGTTAATTCAGTTTATTTATTTATATTATAATCACTTGTACTGTATATTTGTTAATTTGAATGCTCACTTGAGTTGTCTATTTACTACTGTACAATTTTGACTATTTTTACCTCTTGGTGCAGTGATTGCATTGCCCGTCATACGCATGGGTGACAAAAAGTAATCACAGATCAATTTTTAAATACCAACTTCCTTTCATCATAAACTGATTTATCAAAATGTAGAGTGTTTGGGAACACAGAGATGCTGACATCAAGGGACAAATGTATTATTGCTAATAAAAGGTAAGATAAAACTTAATTATTGCAACTGCTAAATAATAAATTCTTTGAAATCACAAGTGTGTCTCTCAGTGCAATATTTTTTTCCATATAGAAAATGCTGTTTCACCTTTTCTGGGGGACTCCAGTCATGTATTTGCTGACTGTGTTCAACACCTCAACAGCCAGAGATATTTCAGCCTACAGAATGATTCACCAGCTCATGTGTCATCTGATTTGTTCCTTTGTTAAAGTGAATTTCAAGGTGAGAGTAAAGAAAACTCCAGATTACTGCTTTCTTGAAATTAAAGTTTTTGACCCTTTCCACTAGGTGTGGGCTGAAGTCATCACATTTACCAGACTGGTCAGTGGCAAACTAGTTTATTTTGTCTTGATTGTGGCTATCGAGATGGAAGCCTAGAGGAGGGCTATTCCAGACATTACACATCTGAAGATGTCCAGAGCAAATCAGTCATACAGCAAAGAATAGCAGAAAACTGAAATTTGATTATGTAATTCATTGACAGTACAAAATGACCTCTGTCCAGCTTAAGATAAAATTAACTCAGATAAATGAGGAGGAAAGGAATAAATCACAGACCACTCTTCATACAGACATTATACTGTATAATGATGGATTCATCTGTGAAGGAAAATCTGTTTTGCTCTTTTTTCTGTCATTAAATTGGGCTTGGGAAATGGATTAATTGCCACAGTTGGTGCAAGCAGGGTAACAGGGATAATGGGGAAGGACCCAAATGCAGATGTCTGAGGCAGAGCTTCATGCTGTTCAATTATTTATGTGGAACATGCCTCCTTTTGGAGACTCCATGGTACCACGAGGAAATGGCAAGGCAAGTCCCTTCAAAGACATAGTCCCTAGTTGGTCCATATAAGGCTCCAGGGGTTCAGGGAATGCAGCATCAGGACGCGCAGGCAGCAGGCTAACTGGCTCAGGACAGGTAGACTGCAGGCTCACGAACCCAAGCCCAATCAACTGCAGGCTGAAGGCTAGCAGACCAGAGTGCTAGCCGAGATGTAGGCTAGAGTGCATGCTGAGATATAAGCTGAAGGGGATGATACTGGTGGCAAGCATGCTGCAGGTTAGCTGACTGAGGTGCAGGCTGGGATTCACGAGTGTTAATAAGTCCTCTGCCCACCCAGGTAGCAATTTCTTTCATCAAGATTTTGAAGACACTGCCTGGTGTGCCAATGATAAGGTTACATCTTTGTCCTCACTACTGGAGGCATATTTCCAGTCATTACCAAGGCACAAAAGGTTATAAGTCACCTCATGTAGTTCCTGAGAAAACAATCCATCCGCTGGGTCCATTATTGACCAGATTGTTCTGCCATGGCTGGTGCAAGCAGGGTAGCAGGGATACAGGGGAAAGACCCAAATGCAGATGCCTGAGGCAGAGCTTGATGCAGTTAAAAAATGGAGGTACAAAGCCTTTTGGGATGGTGATGCAGGCAAGGGTCAAAACCAGAGAAGACAGTTCAAACAGTCAAATAAATCTGACAAGAGGCAGGCAAGACTCAAAAGTCCAAAGTCCAAAGTCCAAAACAAGCAGATAACAGGTCTCAGGTACAACAGGTGAACAGAACACAGATACAGAGGCTAGAGAGCAAGACATGAAGCACATGGCAATGTAAAAATCTGGCAGAGAACAATGGAAGTGGACCGGCATGAGTAGTGAGTGACTGATAAGGAAATGAGTTGCCGGTGAGGAGTGGGTGAAGTAGGCCAGGTAACTGCAGGACTGATGAGAAGTGGGAACAGGTGTGTACATGGGGAAAGGCGGGAAAGTCCAAGGGCATCTGGTGGACAGCTTGAGGATTGCAGGTCTGTGGAGTTGGGGAGTTGGAGGAAAGTAAATGGCCTGGGAGAAGTGAGCAGGGGCTGGAGACAGAGACAGCGAGCAATGCAGAGGACTGGGGATGAGAGATTGTGGCTACAGAGAATGGCTGAGGAGCAGATTTTGGCATTAGTCTGGTTTTTAAAAAGTGCTACATTTGTAAACCCTAACAAATCTGAATCAGTTTTCAGTTTTTTGTCTGAAATGGAGGAGATCCAGCCAAACCAGGACAAAAGTATCTGAAATATAAATGTTATTGTGATAGATTGAATAGTAGTTTAACATCAGAGTGCGTTTACTTCTTGAACACAATACTTCCTACTCCTTTTCTCCCTACATTGCTAGCTTGTTTGTTCAGCATCAGGTCATTTTTGGCCTTACAATTTTTTCCTTTTTCCTGGAAGACTCCATCTCAGTGCAATGTTCAGGATGACATCTACCTCCATTTGAAGCACATGGCCCAGCCATCGCAGTCAACAAGTCCTCCAAATTAAACAACAAAATATATTTTTGGTCCATGCTCTCCAGAACTACACATGCGTATTCTGATCTGATGCCGCTGTCAGCATGAAGACTTTCCAAAATCAAACCATTTTATGATCTGACAATGCTATGGTTAAGATTTGGTTAGGTTTTGGCACAAAAACAACTTGGTTAGGCAAACATTGTGGTTTGGATTAAAAATACTACTTTGTTAAGGGTAGGGGACCTTCTTTAATATGGCTACAATAGTAACAACTTGGTTAGAGTTAGGGAATGACTGCAGTCATGAGTAAAAGAAACCAATGTTGACTGTCGATAGGAAACAAAAAACAAACTGACAGACCCATTCACCCCGACCTCCTCTCTTTGCAGACTAATTACTACGGCCGCTAGAGCGCTTTGTCACTTAATCGTAAACTCATGTATTTTTCAGGCATTTGCTGAAACAACAAATGCAGATGTTTTTCATGGGAGGACAGTCTCATTGTGGTCAACTGTACTGTACCTTTTTTCTATTATAGTGCTCTTGATTTTGGTATCTGTATAATTCCAAGATTGTGATCATTTTCATATCAGCTTCGGTTTCCCACCAGCATCGAGAACCATACATTAGGATGGACTTGATGTTGCTGTCATATACACTCATATACACACTTTCTCATTCAAGTGAATAGGAAAGTGTGTCCAAACTTTTGACTGGTACTGTAGATGGACCTCCAGTGTTGCCAGGTTGGAGCTTTACCTGCTCTTACCTTATATCAAACTAGTCAATATGAACTACAGTATACTGAGGAGTATACTGTCTTAATAATGTATCATATTTTAAACATTTTGATGGTAAAATCATAATTTACAAAGTAACTGGTAACTATAACTGTCAAATAAATGTAATTAAGTACAATATTTCCTTCTGAACAGTAGTGATGTAGTAAATACTCAAGTGAAGTAGAGTATTTATACTAGTACCTTAAAATTTTAAAATATGTACAGGAATTGAGTAAAAATATGTTGTTACTTTCCACCACTGAATACTTCTAGCAATCCAAATAAGTTTTATATAATTGCTGAAAAATGGATAAAGTAATAACATGCAGCTGTATCTCATTAAATCTTCTGTTTGGATTATTACAGTACCTACTGTGCTGCTATCAGATACACCAGCATCTGGACTGTTCTGATGATAATGATATTGTTGAAATATTGGTTCATTTTTTCTATCCATAAAACAGACTTATTCGCAAAGTCTAACAGTCCAAACACATGAATAATCAGTGTGATGTTTACCATTTATAGAATGGCAGCTGATAGACTACATTTCTTTGGTCATGAGCTGTTTGATTTTTTCTTTTATTGAGTTTTTATCTTTTTCCTCCATCATTGAGAGTTTTTGAATTTTACTGTGTTTCATTATTTTACTGCTTGCAATTATTGCTAATGTTGTTATGTTTTGAATTTCCACTCCTTAGGAAAGCATTTTGTGCTTATTGTTTGAAAAGTGCTCTATAAATAAAATTATTATTATTATTATTATTATTATTACAATAAAGGTCCTTTTCCCAGTTGCTTGGCTCTTTCACATTCACAATAGTTCATTGTCATGTATAGTGGAAAGTTGCATTTGTATGCCACCATAGGAGCAGTTGTGGGTGTAGAGCGTGACTCATTGGGCTCTGTATGTCTGCATGTTTGTCTCTGTGCATAGAGAAACACAGTGAGACACTCTCAGGAGGTTGCACAGGGATCAGATCACACATCCACATTGACCAGATGCTCATCCATAGTCAATGAGCACAAAATTTGTCACTTCTCTAAAGCACAGTGCCATTAGCTCTGTGAGCTGGATGATCTTGTGAAGTAAGAGATCATCTGGGATGTGCAACTATGAATAAAGGTGTATCCGTGAGCTGATATCACTTTTAAAGTGTTAAGTGAGTTTGCACTCACTAATGAAGAGACCATCAATATTGAACAAGATGGAGTGGGAGTTTCCCTCCCTCACCGGATGCTGTCTTTTACAGTAAATGCACACTACTTATTTTATTCACATGTATTAGCAGAATTTGTCTTCAAAACAGACACAGAAATATATCAGGGTAGGAAAATTTTCACACAAATCTTTTAATTAGACAATGTCCAATGTCTAAGACCTTGAAGTACCACATGACATTTTATGCAGCAGGAAATGTCCAAATGGTCATAAGAGAACCTACCAGATTTTAAAAATGTCCTTTTGATCACCATGAGAAGGCGGGGTGGGCATCATTTACTCGTGGTGTCAGCTGTGTTGTGCCCACAGGCTTGCTCTGGGCAGCCTAGGTAAATAGTGCTTAGCTCTCCCCTACAGAATCTCAATTGCTTTTCTTTCTTTGCTTTCTCCATGAGTCACCACATATCAATTCAAGTGCTCTTTATTGCTGTGGTGTCCTTTCCGCTAAAATTGCAGACTGAGGCGTGTATTGGTTCTGTTACCTCTATAAAGTAAGCATTCTCCACTTGACAAAAGGTTATTTCAGGATAAATGTTTCTCAGCTTTTTCACCCCTACTGCAAAAGATTGCTTACATTAAAAGCAATACCATCTCAGGGGTCTTTTTTCACCACTCACTTATATTGTCAGCAGTATTATGACCTTAAGTTATTTACACTATAAAATATTTTCAAAACAGTGTTTGAGATAAACCTGAGCAATAAAAGAATATAGATTGTTTCTTGGAGAGAAGGTTTCAGTAAAAAATAGTTCAATTGATCTCAGCTGCAGTCTCACTGTACACCTTAATCTAGTTCAGAATCACACCACACAGTTAGATAAAGATATTGCTCCCAAACAGTGTGATAGAAAGGTTTGGGTTAAATACATTTTCTGTGCAGAAATTTCTTAATTTTTTTCAAGAATGTCCCAGAATTAGTATCTTAAAGCCCCTAAAAATGTTTGAAATCTAATAAAAATTTTTATATTAACAATGGATCAAGATCTAATGTGTAATGTGAAAATTGGTCTCTCCAACCCACAGAGATTTATCATCAGCTAATGGTTTTGAACCTGAAATCTGAAATTTTTCAGTTTTATTCACTCTCACGGCTCTCAACATTGTTTTGAGCCACAACAGGCAAAGTTAGCTACTAGCTGGTGAATAAAACAGAATTTAGCTCTTAAAGAGCCAGATATTTGTCTCAGGACCTGGTGGAGACAAAAACTGAGCAAAAAGGAGAGGAAATGTTGGACTTAAATTTGTCAGGTGGAAACATGACCTTGAATGAATGCAGATGTTGCTCTGTGCTGGATGTTTAAATAAGCAACTAAGAAGTTTGGTATAACAACTTTGAGGCTGATACTATGTAAATGCTGTGTTTACAGCTTGTTTCCACTGCCCCCAAGAGGCCAAATAATCTCTTAATGCAACATTAATGACTAAATAAGGAACAATTAAAGATGAAGTTTTGAAAAAAAAAAAATCCTCACGTATGACAACTGTCATCAGATTTTGATTCAGATATTACTAAATTCTGCCCGCCCACTTCAAACCAATGCAAAGAGCTCAGAGAAAAACACAACAACAGAGATCTTTCATGTGAAATCAATATCCAAAACTGCTCTAACTTGGTTGAGAATTGTGTAGACCCCAGCGCTCATGATAAGAGGCTGATTGTGAACGATTTTTCAGGTTTTCACTTCCTTTAAATCACAAGTCCCAAGAGTTTAAGGTGATGTCTCCATATTTAATATTTAGCAGTTTTAAATTTACAGTGATATGACACAGACAAAAGCTGTAAATCCTCATATTTGAGAAACTGAAACCAGCAAATGTTTGGCATGCAATTAATTAAATTGTTAATGGGTTGTCAAAACAGCCACCATTCACGTATGTAATTATTTATTCATTTCAGGCTCATTGTAGCATTGGAATAGTTGATTATTAATCAATCATGGATATGTTACAAAATGTTTCAACCCTCTCAGTCAGCTATTGTACATGTATCGAGTATTGTAGAAATTGCTTAATGAATAATTATGTATTTAAAAGATACTCTTTTGGAATTGTTAAACCAGAAGGGGAGGACGTTATATTCCCTTTTCGGGGCTGGTCATGCTTCCCATGGCGACCCTGATTGAAATCTGCTCAGAGTGAGAGCTCAACATGTGCCAGCTTTATTACCAGCCCTGTCACTCCATTATAGAGTGACAGAATCTTATTACAACATTGCCCTTCTTGGTATCCTAATTGGGTTTCCCCACCAAGACTTTTTCAAACCATCTGAATAACAATCCTACCACTGTGAATACAAAATCACTCAGTGCACATTAGCAGATGATGCACCTCGGGAGCGGGTGCTGCTGCTTTGAATGAGTAATTGTCTTCACAGGGCTTTTTTCTTTTGCTTTAAATGGAAGAGATCCTGAATTGTTTAAGACTTTAGCGAAGAGTTAGTGAAGCAGACAGAATCATTTATGGTCTGCTACATGACTGAAATTTTATGAGCATGTTCGTCTCTCCTGTGAAAGGCGTGCTTGTCTAATAAATATTTGATCAATCTTTTAATAAGAGAGAAGCAGTGCTTCAATCTGTGTCTTCATAGGTCTACAAAAAACCCTAGACAAGAAGGATGACCTAAATATTTTAAGTTAGATGTCTTAGAGCCATATTATTACAGGCTTCAGTGGTGCAAAGATTTAAGAATAAGTGATCCTTTTCATTACTTTTACAGTTACAAATTTAAGAATATGGGTACAGAAAAGAGACTCATTTTGAGTCTTTGCAAAGCTGCAAACTCCTCATCATTACGTAAAATAAAACTCTTTTCTTTATCCCTCCCACACACCAGCTCTACTATGAGCCTTCATACAGGTGAAACCTTCAGTGAGTGACAATGGAATAATTTCAATTCAATTCAATTCAATTAAAAGGGGCATGAAGGTTTCAAGAACAATGTTGCCAAAGTATTAAAGTGTGTTACTGCTGATGAAGGGTACAGTAGCCATATTGAGATGAATCCAATTGTCAAAGACAGTTAACACTACTGATAATTGTCTTTGAAACGTGAAAAAAATAATTTAAATAAATGCAGTCTCACCACTTAACAGCCTCGGCCGACTAAAACTGAAACCTTTGATCCTCCAAACGGCCTTGCATTGCTCACACAGTTAGCAGTCTTCATCATATTAATTCATCTTCCCCCTCTGGATTACCTAAGTAACACATTCAGTAAATACCATGTGGGATAATTTAGTAATCTTCAAAGAGAGGCTCGAGAATGAAGATTTGTTCATGTCCCAGAAAATTTGCATACTTTCAGAAAATTTACATATTTTCTGGGACACGAAGATGTCTCAGCTCCTCTTCTTGATTTCCATCATCCTCACAACTTTTAGATGACAGAGTTTTGTCTAAACTGTGACACATGAGACGTCAACTAATCATTTGTCAGTTGAGAGGCTAAAAGGGTAATACTCTTCAAAACGAGTGTGAGTTATATGACATGCTCTCAAACTTCTACAAATTATAAGAAGCATTCACATACTGAAAATACTACAAGAAACTCTGCTGGTCTGACTCCAACTTTCCTTGACTTCATCAATCCACAGCATGTTGGTACAAAATTCAATTGGCTTTAATATTCTCTACCCAGTCAGTTTCCAAACTTTGTTCAGGTGTATCCAATCAAATTAAATTGATTCCAACACAAATAAATCTGATTAGCTGTGCACACAGGCTTATTCAGTGCAGTGCTGTGACAGCTGATTGAGTGGTGGATGTTTCATGCACACTAAAATTGATAAATAATTCAAACTTTTATTATACCCAGATGCTAGAAAGCAATTCCCAGAAGAGCTGAGATGAGACAACAGTGGCTGCTGTAAGTTAGTGATTCTCCGGACTGAGGAGGCTGGAAGTAAGTGAGTGCACCTTCGAGGAACTGAAGTGCAACAAATAAAATGTATGTTTTGACCTGCAGGTACCCTGTTCAGTTTGAAGGCAGAAAAAAAATTTTCATTCAAAAGTGACATTATTGCCTATAGGTTAGCGTTAGCAGACATACCCACACAGCCCTGACGGATTAACGTCTTCATCGATACCCGTCATCTTCCAAATGTGTTCACTTGAACTGATTTTAAACAGGATATTATTTAATTATTAATAAGTGGATAGGTTGGTTTGATTAAGTTTGCAGTTTTGTACCATTTGAAGAGACAGAAGCTGTTCCAACAATTTATCCATTACTTTAAACTATTTCAACCATTTATTTGTTACTTTTAATTAACCATATCAACGGTTAGCTCTCAGCTATTTTAATCATTTATCTATTACTTTTAGCTATATTTAGCTATTTCAGTTGTTTATACATTTAGCTAACTATTCCCAATACCTTAAGCTAACTGTATTTTGACAGTTTATCTATTACTTTTAACTCAGCCATTTATTCCTTACAGCTAAATGTCCAACAGTTTTCCATTAATGCTTTTATTTATTTCAATAATTTTTTATCCTTTATAGGGTCAGTTTGATTAAGTCTGCTTTTTCGTACTTGGAGTGGCAGAAGCTGTTCCAACCATTTATCCATTTCTTTGAACTATTTAACTATTTTTTACTTTTAGCTAACTGTTCAACTGCTATCCGTTGCTCTCAGCTACTGTAACCATGTATCCATTGCTTTTAGCTAGTATATAGTTTCAACGGTTTGTACTAAAAGTAGAGATATTCCAACCATCGCTTCAATGGTTCTTGCTTTAAGTCATCTCAATCATTTATCCATCCACTTTTAGCTAACTGTTTCAAAAATTTCTCCTGGCTTGTTAACTAGTTTTAAAACACTCTTAACTGCAACATTGTTCAGCTGTTATAGCAGGCTAAATATGTGGACATATTTTTTAAAACAAATTACAAAATTCCTCTTAGCAAATTAGTTGAGCTGCTCCACAATCTTTCCACATACCCCTTGGCAATAAATGCAGGAGGTTGTAGTTTGTATCTGAAGACATGAAAATGAAGGAAACAACTAACAAAGCAGTATTTAGGTCACACACTTAATTAGCACTGAATGTTTTTGGACACAATACTTGTCACGACAACAAGAGCTTGACTGCCAAACTGAAAACTCTGAACAGATTTTATATCAGTGCAGCAGAATAATGACCAATAAAATGCTGTCTCGCACATTCACCAGTTTCAAGAAAAAACAGCAGCTGAGCAAACAGGCTCTCCAATCTGGCAAACACACAAATGTTGAGTGCACATGTCCCAGACTGGCCACAATGCCAGTCTGTCTTCTGGGAAAATGATGCAGTGCTAGCCAGGATGTAAGTTGTGTCGAAGCTGCATCTGTGCCCTGAACCTTCTTGCTTATCCAACTCCTGGCAGGTTGATTTACAGCCTCTGGGTGAGGTTAATCACTGCTTGGGGACGAATTGGTATAGCCAAAAAGTGAGTCATTTGTACCTTGGATACTGACCTCTGCGTTTCCATCTCACTTGAGAAAGCAGTTTATTCAGGTAATAGTTGGTAGTACAGCGCTACAAAGCCAATTTAGTGGAGCGGGCATTTATTACTCAGAAAAACTTTTTAATGGCCAGCAGTTCAGGTTAAAGTTAAATGGGGAAAAATGGGACATCAAGCAGATATGAAAAGGGAAGGACTTTATGTTTGTTTTCTGATGTTTATACTATTGCTCTTTTGAAAAAGAACATGTGTGCACACTGCTCTTGAGCCTTTACCTAACATCTCTCTTTCACACACCAAAGGCAGTGACTTCTGTAGTTTATTATAATAGCTCAAGTATCTCGATCTATTGGGAGTAGTTCCAGTCACTTTCGCTCTGTGTTATTTACCCAGCAAGTCCCTATGGGATTCATTCAGACAACAGCAATTACAGTATCTCTTGTCCACTCCCTGGTGCACCGGCAGAAAAACTGATTGCACCCTAATACTCTGACATGATTCCCACTTGGCATACGCGATTTATTATTTGTGTCTCAGTCTGTTCTCATTAAGCATTGTGACAAAATTGTCACACATACAGGATATTTTAAATGAGTGAACCGCATCTTTCACATCACCGTTTATAAAAGCTAATGTGACTCTTTTTGAGTTCTCAATGAAATTCAATTTTTTTATTCTTAGCCTTCTCTCTGCCGTGCATATAATCCTCCTGTACACTTGCACTGACCATCTGTGACTAGATTGTCAGCAGTGGTGGTGGTGGGGGGCGGGGGTTGCTAAAGCAGCTAATGCAGTAACTTGCACTAGAGGGAATACCATAAGTCCTCAGTTAGCGAAAAGAGATGGCCATCTGTGGTTAAAAAGCGAATTTTCAAGTCCCCTGGCAGGAAGGAACATTTGTGACAAAACGTCTTGTGGGCACAATTTTCACTATTTTGACTTTGGCACATTTTTTTTATTTTTGATCACATTTTATATCTATGAATCCAAAGCAGAGGCAGAGTGGATTTATTTAAAGCAAGCAGCACATGAATTAATCACATTTCTCCACGGCAATTAGAGGCTGTAAAGCACAGTATATGGGTGGGGCAGCTACAACGTGTGTCCTTCTGTTCACTCCATGTCCGCTGTCGAGGTCAAGCCAAGTCCATTACAGGGGACTTAATAAAACTTAAGGGAGCATTAAAAGCGTGTCCTCAGGGAGGTTTGGCGACCTTCTGTAACAATCTCTGAGACCTTGTGGTAGTAAAGTGGGTCAAGTGATCTACTCACACCAGGATTTGATGAAAGTCTTTTTCATTGTAAAGGCTTATATCAATGTTACTGCAGCATAGTGTGTTATGGTAATTATCGGCTGAGGAGGAGGTTGGCTTATATTGTATGTTAAAATGCCCTTGAGTGAAAAGCTGATTGTACAGTATGTGCTAATGTGCGTGCGTACGTGCAGAGTTTCTAACAAGACAATATGGCACCTGAGATGTTGGAAGAATAAAAATATATCTTTTGCATGCTGAAAGGTTTAGAAGAGAGTGATTCTTTGCCATCTGGCTCTATTGAACTGTGAGGTAATTGTTTCCTAGAAGCACATTTGTGTAATTAGGATAAGCAGAAAATGGTTTTCATGACTTGAATTGTGCAAGCATGACCCACAGCACATATTCATGGTACAACTTATAAAGCGCAATGTTGATTCTGTGAACTGAATCAGCTGTCATGACCACTTCCATCATCCTGGAGGCATGAAAGTAAACTTGAGTCTAATGTTGTGCTGCTTGTTAAAAATATGTTAGGTTATTGCAATGATTTACTTCAGAGGCAAATTTCCTCTTAAAAGTCAAACATCTTTAATCATCTAATTTGCTAGACGGAGCTCGTTCTTATTGCCTGCCGAGTGATTTGCAGATGTTTGCAGGTCATAGATTTGGACTTTTACAGCCAATTACAATATGCAATAAATGGTGTGCAAGTCAGAATCTCTGGGTATTCAAATGAGCATATTTACAGATGTTGGCCAGAAATTCATATCTAAGAAAAGGAAGAGGAAATTCATATCTTATAATAAAATCAAATTTGGTTAGAGGCTGGAGACAAAACATGCACATAAATGGATCCAGAAATATACTGGCTAATATGATACATACTGAAATATTTACAAGGGCATCAACAAGTGTTGACTCTATTCCGTTATGAACGATTTCCTACATTGAGAGGAATTACCCTTTAACTGACTCAGCTCCAGTTTTGGGCAGAGACTTCACACCCCCCTCTCTCTCATCAGTATTCACAGCGAGTCTAGTGTCCTGAAATGCACTTGATAAGACTTGCCACGCTCTAATTTACCATAAAGGGGAAACAGGCAGATGAAATTGGTCCTCAGAATATCATTCCCATGACAAATCAATATTCCACTTAAAAAGTCGGTTGTTTGATTTTTTTTGTTTCAAGGGGTGACCTTTTGAACTACTGCCAACAAAAAGCTCTGATGTTAAAGATTGTATGGTTATAGCTGTTGCACAGCTACACGAGGAGAGGTGGCTGCACACTGCATAAAGAAAACAAGCATTTAATAACACCAGCTACAGTGGCTTTCATTCAGTTTTCATGATATTTAGTGAAAGCTGGATTCAGAAGATACTGCAGCATGTAACACTATCTGGAGAAGAGCCGCAGCTTTGTATTTTATGTGATGTTTTATTGGTTCCACACTATCTGCAGCTACTGGCTTCATATGAAGTGTGAAACATGAGCAAACATCATTGAACACAGGTAGCTGCTGTTCCAATAAAAATAAAAAAAAAAATCTCTCCCCATAAACTGCTGCAACATATTGGATTCACTGCACTTTCTCTGAAAACCCTTAGCATGCTTATCTTTGGTAAAACCCACTACAGAACTATATATACACAATACATAAAATAAGCCTCCAGCTTAGCACCTTAGGCACACTGATAAGTAAATGAAGACATTGCACAACAGTGAGTGCATAAAGTGTTGAGCGCAGAGGAAGATTTTATTCTTTTATGACTGTGAATCATGTTTCCTTTTGGCCTGTGTTCTCACCGCATGTTTCAGGGCATCGTTCACAACTCAGAGAGGTAATTCCTCACATCAAGGGGCCCTTCAAGAGCTCAGCAGAGTGACAGTAACATCTGTGACAGTCGAGACCTGGGATGATCGCAAGACTGACTTCTTCCCGTGGCGTCATTACCTATGATTGGCAAGTGTGTCAACAACATTATGACACAAGTACGTCAGGCGCAAGTCAGTGACTCACTCAATCACACATACACACACACACACACACATACATATACATCTTGTTTCTGCTGACTCCACCAATATGTGGCTGCATTTTACCTTTTGGAATGAATCTCATTACAGCTGTTGTCACATTGATGCCTCTGGTGACAGACATATTAATGTCCAGCTCAGCTGTCAGAGCAATGATAGGATTTTTTTAGTTAAAGGGATCATACTGCAGCTAAAATGAAAGATTTCACAACCCAATTCGAGTCACAGCAGCCACAGACACTCACCTCCTCCACGTGTCTATCTTTATAAGCTACCTCCACACAAGAGCCTCAAGTCTAAAATACTGAAATGGAAATAAGGCGACGGTGAGACGTAAATACACACTGACAGCTGGGATACGTGTTTACATCGAAGTGATTGGACTAACTACACTGCTCTGCATCCTTACTGGGGTGCTGTTGAAACAGCGTGTGGAGGCAGGTTACATTCATTTTCATTAACAGCAGACAAATTGTGTTTGAGAGGGACTTAATCAGATTGGCTGTTCCGTGGAGGTCTGTGGTTTCTTACTCGACCGTGTGCCCCATCAGTTGGAGAAGTTTTCAGATTTGATTACTTGATTGATTTGATTACTTGATGATTTAATCAACAGAGTAACTACTAAGAAACCGGCACACTCAGCCAGCCTCAGACTGTCCTCGATTCGGGCAGCTACTGGAAAAACTCATGACCGTTTGTTCTATAGTCTACATACATGCCACAAAAACATACGTGTTTACATAATTCAATCATATATTTATGATTGTTACCATTTGTTAGCCTTGGATTGTAGTTAAATAATTGATTAAACTAAGGGTCATCAAATATATATCAGGAGACCTTTAATAAAAAAAGCTCTGACTGTAAAATGCCTATGAACACTGAAAAGCAACAGCAAAGCTTTGAGGATGTTTTATGAGCAAGATAATTGGATTGTGCTCAATGTTTGTGTCCTCAGGAGAATTTACCTTGAGTTTCCATACAGCAGTTCAGTCACAGTACACGTGAAGCACATAGCCTGCTGTACACAAACAGTGTTAAAATCAAAAATAGATGTACTCTGACTGTAAACTGATTATACCGAAAGCACAGTTGTCAGCTCAGTCGTGATACACAGTATGTTACTTCCTGTTTCAAAGCTTATTGAAATCACGATGTGATAACTCAGTTGCAAATTGGTGGCTGCAGAGCTTATTAGTGCTTCTGCAGGTGTAAGTTTGTACTGAGCTGAACGCAACACTTTGAACCAGCAACAGACTGAACTGAAGACAGTCATATGCAGCATTGGTATCTCAGCACGATCTGCATTTGCATACTGATGTATATACTGATGTATGTTTTAATAGTGATGTGATCTCTGAGCTTAGAAGAACAAGACTAAGAGTCTACAGCCATGCTAGTGGCTCTGTGAGGTAACTAAATGTCATATTTGATCACAAACCAAAATATTGGACTAATATTGGCGTGAGAGGAAAAGTCAGGTAATTGGTCCTGATGGGAATATGAATGGGTGTACCAAATTTCATGGCAATACAGTCAAGATATTTCACTCAAAACCACAAATTACATCCTCCTGGTCGGGTGGTGCTGGAGGAAAAGCCATATATTCACCAAAGTCTATAGGATTGAACCTCTGGGAACCACAAATGACTTCACACAATTTCATGGCAACCCATCCAAGTAATTGTTGAGATATTTCAGTTTGGACAAAAGTGGTGGACTAACTGACCAACCATGCTGTGAGGATGGCTAAAAATGACTCTGAATCTTTAAACTAAACTGAATGAAACTGTTTTAATCAGCAAAAAGATTCATAAGTTCCACCTCTATATAGCTTTAGTGAGAGTAAATTTCTTTTCACCAACATGTTATATAACAAAATCATAAGGGCAGGATGGGTCAGACCAAGTCACAACCCAGGAAAAAATGGAACTATTATTGCCACCACTGAATAAATAAGATGAGCTCAGACTCTGAGGTCAGTCTAGAAGTGCTTTTCTCAAGAAAGGAAATGAATTCCCTCCAGAATTCAAGCCACACTGCATCACACTGCCTCTTAAAAGTAGTCTTCCTCTGCTTCAAATCATCACACACATGCTTCAGTCTTGTTTTTAATCACATAGCCACGATAAAAGGCTTTGCAACTTTTTGTACAAAGCAGTGTGCCTTGAATTTTTAAGTGAATTAATTCCATTTCTTGACAGTATTTTGGCAGCCCCCTGCGTCAGGAGCACCTGCTTTTTGTTGGTGCTGCCTCTGTTCTTTTTCCATGTCTGCAAGTTATGCAGCAGCATATATTTAGTAACACAACATTCATTAACCTGAGTAATGTCCTTTTATATTTCTGTTATGTACATAAACTGACTCAACCCATTAGAATCTTCATTTTGCGTTTCCTGATTTCCCCAGGTGTCCTTGCTGTCTCATTTCAAAAACAGCCTTTTCTAAATAAAAAACATAGTGTTCTGATTGTCTGGGGAAATTTTCAGATTTTTGCCTGTGGCAGATTTATGCCTCAGCCGACCTTCGAGAGATGCTCACATAGCATATCTCTGTTATTGTTTCAAGGTAAAATCCCTTGGTTCAGCTAAAACGAGTGAAAGGTCATGATTCTTCCCCTAAGGCCTGAAGACAGTCAGTGATTTCTGTCCACTATTCATTTCCCAAGCCTTATCCCAATATGCTGCACCATACTAATATCTTAATCGCTTTACCAGTGAGCATGCAGACCTTGAGAAAAGCTGCTTGGACAGTCAGGGGAAGGAAAGGGCAAGATAAGATTCGAAGAGGCTAAAGACAGAAAAATGTATTTAATCTTGAGGAGTCAATGGTCACTGTGCCTGATATGTGATGAGAGGAATGGCATCAAAATGAACTTGGTGAGTCTGCTACACGGTTCTGTGCAGTGTGCTGCAATCAATTCTCTCTTTGTGAAGATTATGATGTTCAGTTTTTGTTGACAGTGTCAGAGAAGTGCTGATTCCCTCTTACAGTATGAGGTTTTAGTTAGTGCAGGTGTTGCATTGAACTGGATTATATTGAAAAGTGATTTTACAATACTTTGTCCAGCTATTTAAATACATGAAGGAGACAGAAAATCAGACACAACACTAGCTATGGCCATTTCACTCCTGCCTCAGTGGGTAATAGGTTAAAAAGGGGCAATTTCAGGTTTGCACTGGTTTTATTAGCATCAAGATATTGGATTAATTAATCAACTGGACTAATTGATTGTTAGTAGTGCTGTGCAGTGATTTACTGATGATCGTGAACCTTAAATCAGAGGAGCACAGAGAGGAAGAAGAAAAAAAAGCATTTGTAGTGAGTGAGACAGTAAAAGGCAACACATTTACATGTTGGCCTAACGTACATACAGTATTTACTCATTACTCAATGCTGGGTGCATGGTGTAAACATCAGACAGAAGGTTTCTGTACCCCCCCCCCCCCCACCAACCACCCCCCACCACCCCCTCCAGCTCTGAAATTGCTGAACTGGACTACAGGAGGACACAGATGAGAATCAAGATATGAAAAAAAAAATTCAGACGCTCGGGCACTCAGTACAAGAGATGTTGTTTAAAAATGCATAAGCCATTAAAGTAAAACACATTCTTTTGTACCTCCGGCCCTGAGAAAGCGAACGTGTTTTGCTGTGAGGTTACAGCCATCAGCACTGCTCTGGCCCTGCAGGAGATAACACAAGATTGCTCAAGCAAATCAACAGTTACAGCAGAATTTCAGCTGACATTGGTTTAGTCTCATTCTGTAAAGAAAATCTATTTGTAAGCCTATTGCTGGGTTTCTGCAAGGTAGTAAAGTGAAACATAGGATGGATATGTCAGAACCAGGGAGAGGGTACAAAGGTTTAAATGGGTAATGTGAGCAACTATAAGTAAAATGGTTCCACAGAAATGGCTTGAAACTAGTCTTAAAGGATAGGTTCACAATTTTTCAAGTGTGTCATAAAACAGCCTCTTGGAAACTGTATGGTAAAGCCTCATATTATTATCAGATAAACTTTTAAATACATTTTTGCTCAAAACAAAGACTGTGGTGCATTTTGGGGGATCTTCTCATGGTCAGTATGAACGGGAAGAATGATTACAGCAAGCAAAACTTGTTTCAATATCCATATGGACACCTGACTGTTGTTTGTTTACCTGACAGACCTGAAATTTTGTGAACCTATCCTTTAATTAAGTATTTGGGGTTACATGTGAATTTTTAATAGACGTATCACCAGTTGAGAGGAACTATTAAACTGGGAGATAGATGACCTCATTTTAGAGTTACTCCAGGTGAAGGAGAGCAATAAAGGATTATTACAGGACAACCGCCGTGTCTGTTGTGTTATGTCACCAGCAGTAGATGCACATATTAAAGCGTCTTGACTCTCGTGGTATCTATGCTGATATTTTTGGTTTCATTTGCTCAAGTCTTGAGATTTTAATCTCTGAGCATTCTGCATCCACACCAATACATTGGATTTGTATTGAATTTTGTTTCTCTTGCTCTGATTATTGAAAATTTCCACGCAAAATGTCTCTGTTACTCTGGATAATCCACAAAACAAACAGGTTTTCAAAGGAACTTTATGGTTGTTCCACACAACAGTGTTCACAGTGAGCTCTGGGGATTATCCAGAGTAACTGGGACACCGTTTCTGAAAAGATATGTCACTGATAAATTTTTCAGGGTGTCACTGTGGAATAGTGGTGTAAAGCAAATACCATGTAATTGCAACTTCCTGTCTGATTCTGAATGGGGCCTTTAGTCACATGTCATCTCCCTCACTCTTACAGGCAGAATTTGAGAAATACTGATGTTATGAGTCCTAATTCCCCCAACACAATCTCAAAGTTTTCACATTATATTTAACATTTTCTCTAAATTTTCTGTCTCACTCCTTATTTACTATATAGTGCCCTACTTTATCCTCCGCTATTTTGTTTGAGTGTCCAAAGTCAGACACTGGTGCCCTCAAAAAGTCACACTCAACACTCAACACTAGAGTGAAAAAATGGTTGCCATGGCATGTACACAACCACTACTTTTTGCTCACAATCCCACAATGCAGTGCAACATATATTGTAGATTCTTAATATATCAATCTAAATATCTCTCAAATCTCAATTTAGCGCTCACTATGGAGTAAAATACTGAGTGTCTCATGCACGGAGTGGTGAATGAGTGAATGATTTCAGACACAGCTTATTTCTTCAGTTTGCACTTGCAGGATCCCTTTAAGATATTTTCTTTGAAAACCTTTTAGAGCCCCGAAGAGGTAATATTATTCAGTAATTAATACATAAATTAAAGATGAGAAGGAAGCCTGGTTGGGTTCCACTGCCCAATAAGAAGGTCTACATGCTGTTTCAAAGAATTGTCCACACTGCCTTTTATTCTGATGGAGAAATACCTGATTTTTTGTCTCTGAACAGTCACATTTAAAGATATTATCTAACAAATATCAGAAAGTGTAATTTCTCTGCACTTCCTCCTTCTCATGTCTTTAAAATGGCCAAATTTTGAAAATCTGTTAATCTCCAATGTACTGAGGAGGAGTCAGAAATACCAGAGACGGTTAACTGAAGTGAAGCATCTGCATGGATAGATATCACTGAGGGTAAGTAAGAAAATATGTTTTTTGTAATTTGGATGAACTGACTCTTTAAGCTCAGTTACTTGCTTTGTCATATAGGTGAGAGGAATGAGGAGAGAGGAGATGATCACAGTATTTGAACTCACACATCATGAAGAAATTGTAGAAGATAAAATCTCAGCTCAGGGTGTCTCATACTGTCAGCTGTAGATATAGCCAGTAGCCTCAAGGTACACTTGCACCGTGCATCTTTGAAGCGCAAGAGCTCCATTAGTTTAGAAGTCGACTACAGGAGATGACCCCAAAATGTAAGGTTTCATGGGGAAAATGAAATTTAACCTGCAGTTACTCATGCTAGCAAATCATAAATGAAAATGAAGTGCAAAGAGTAGCCTCAGCAGATACACATATTCAGCCATTTCTTCATTTGATATTGAGTAACAAGAACACTAAAGGGGTCATTTATTAAGAGTGCAGTCCAATGTTACAGAGAATTGAATAAGATGTGTTTTGATACCATCAGCTCCAAAAGCCTCTTGGAAACTGCACGGTAAATATGAATGTGAGTATTTGAGACTCAAAGTACAGATTTTGGGTGGAGTACAACTTTAAATTCCATGCTGCAGTGGTGCTCAGAGATGTTTTTGAAGCACTGACAGTTGCAGATTAGTCCCAGATGCATCCTTCAGTGATTAATTAAACAAAAAGAATCAAGGACTGTCCTCCATGAGATGAATGATCTGAGTGCTTATCACTGCTAGTCACACAGCATGAGTCTTAAGAGAACAAGCGTGCATATCTGTTCATATGAACAACCAAGGTAAACAAACTGAGATGCATCTTTGCATGTGTACATACAGTATGCATGTGTATGTACACAGTCAAAGGCTCACTCATGCAAAACACATAGCGTACATGCACACAAGCGTTCCTCTCAGGGGTTAGCTCCTGTCGACCACTGCTCATTCATGCGCACATAAAAGACATTCTGAGGCGCAGCGTGC
This sequence comes from Thunnus thynnus, assembly GCF_963924715.1. Classification (NCBI taxonomy): domain Eukaryota; kingdom Metazoa; phylum Chordata; class Actinopteri; order Scombriformes; family Scombridae; genus Thunnus; species Thunnus thynnus. The sequence goes on along the minus strand of NC_089536.1, from coordinate 14,823,371 downwards.
ATGCATAAACTTTAACTCCACACACATACATAGCACATAGCTGCACACCTGATCTCATGCTTTGCACTCTTCCTGTTCGCCCCTGGTAGTAATGAATGAAACATGAAGTCGACGGTGTCCCAGCTCATCGTTAATTTCTCTGACTGAAACATCCACAGCTGCATCCCCTGTTAGTTCTCACATGTGGAGGCTGGAAATCTCCCATCTCAATCTGTATGTTATGGTATTGACAGATGTGCTGGGTCTGAAAGGTAAATGGCTGAAGGAGTAGGACTCAAGTTGACCTTTTCACTTGAATGTCTCATAACTGAAATTTGGAGAAGGAGAGTAAGGAGAAGGAAACTGGAAGGGACACATGTCTGAACCTCTGAATCTCTCTTTCATCTTCCTCCTGTGTTCCACACTCATGGATGTATACGCGCACATACACACGCTCTGCATTAATAATGCAGCAGGTGCACAGTGTGCCATACATACTGATCACAGTAGAGGACTTCTATACAGCATTGTTAATACTGTACAGACACACACACACTTTTGGATTTCTGCATTTGTGAGGACCATCAGTGACATAACTACACACCTCAACCTTCATCCTAACTTAAATTTGGATATACCTTTGATTAAGTCTTAAGGAGCCTCAGAGGAAGCGAGGATCATCAACTTTCCAACAATGTCCTCATTCTCAAGGTGTAAAAATTAGTTTGGTCCTTACAAAGATAGGACTACAAGAGCACATGCACACACTGAAATACACACACGCCAATATTGTTTGACCTGTCAGCCAGTGGTTCCTGCATCTTTGCCCGTCATACCTGTCACAACTGTTTTATCATTCGCATGTCAAAGTCCCTATCCACGAACCAGTTGTTGTGTAATTGTATTTGCTGTAGACTTAGTATAATCACATTGTAAGAAAGGAAACTGAATCAACTGAAAATCTAAATTTAATGCTGAAATTTACTTATTCCATTTGAGAGTGCATGTTTTTGATTCACAGTGTCTTTACACTGAGCCTTCTGAGATTGTCCTCACAAGAAAAAATATGGCATTTGTTTGTTCTTGTTTACTGTGGGGGCCATGACTTTTCTCTTTGTCAAGTGTGTAGACTTCTGTTCATTGATGTTTTCTTTTATCTATGACCAACAGTTGTCAACTAACCTTAAAGCTACCCTGAGGAGTTTGACCAACAGGAAGGCTATAGGGATTAGTTTTTTGAGCAGGTCCCTGTTTTGTTTGTATCAAACAATCTGATACACATTCCTGTGGCTGGGTTCACGCTATTCCTGTTGTCAATAATTGGTGGCATTAACATGCAAGGAAGCTTAGCAATGCTCCAACAATGGAAAGGAAGAAGAAGACTGAAAGCTAGCAAACAGATATAAACAATACACAAATAATAAATCTTCAAATAATTTCTTTAAAATCTTTTATAAAGAAGTAAATACATTCAATACATTTGTCAGGCCTCAAGGATCCACACAATCCATTGGTGAGTAACACTGAATGTACAGACAGAAACGTTATGGTGATTGTGAAGCATAAATGAAGCAGCTAATGCAGGTGCAACCTCAGTGCTCTGCCTAAACTAACACTATGCTCTTTTCTTAACCATAACCAAGTAGTTTTTTTGTTTAAACATTGTCAAACCTTGACCAGAGCTGTAGCAGATCAGAAAAGGGTCATAGGAGTGAATTTTTTGCTTTAATATTCAGTATGTAGTTTGTCGTTAGGTTTTGAGAGCTTGTTGGGCCTCCCTTTGATTGCCTTGCATGTTGAGAAAATGGTCACTCTAAACTCCAAATTGTGGTTTTCTGTTGTTGAAGAAACCTAATAATAAAAAGACCAACAAAAATAATGTAATTTCTGCAATTGCAGGTCTTCATTCCTTGAGAGAGTGTCAGGTGAGTGTCTACTGTGGGAGACGGGACAAATAGGGGGAGGACTGTTCTTGTTTGGCAGTGAAAGAGCAAAGCATTGTTGTTGCAGCACTGTGTAACAGCGGAGTCAGTGCTGACTGCGATGCTGACCTGGGAATCCTCCACCGGGGGAGCTGTTGTGTTGAATCCCAGCAGCAATTATCCATGCTGTGCAATCCTAGTCACTCCAGTTCTACTTCTGAGTAGAGGGAGAGGGGAGCTCATCCACATGAAAGTACAGTATAAGCTGTAGCAAACACACACATGCAGAGAAGAAATTAACAGTGCAAATGTTCTGTAACTACATGATTAAATAACCTAATTATGTCCTCAAAGCGAGTGACAACAAATACACAAGCTGGCATTGGAAACCACAAAACACACAGGCAATAATATGGATTTCATATGATGAGATTACAATAGGCATGGGATGAATGAACACATACCCTGACACGCACACATATGCACACAGCTAATTTTCTCTTAACCCCCCCCCCCCTTCCCCTTCCCCCCAACACATACACACACACACTTGTCGACATGCAATTAGATAAGCGGGTGTTCAGCGAGGCACTTGGCACCCACACGCTTCCATTTCAGAGCTGCTCTCATAACTGTAGAGCTCAACTGTACCAGCCCACTTTGACCAAACTCTATCTAACAGAGCCCCTCATCCCTCTCCATCACAGGGAGTCACATCCCACCCGCCTACTCTAAACCAGCTCTCATTTCCCCCGCTGTCACCCAATGTCTAAACTTAATGGAAGCAACCCAACAGTTCCATTAAATATGATTTGCTGACACTCAGCTAAACCACATTCTGTTATGGAGCAGTTGTTGAAAATTGCTTTGAAAATCAAATCCACACTTTTTTTCTGTAATGGGTATAAAAAATAAAGTCAATATTAGAGCGCTGAGCAGACAAGCTACAGTTTTGATGACTTTGATTAGATTCGAATTCCCAAATGTCTCAAGTGAAAACTAGTTCTTTAATAATGTTTTGGCAATGAAAGCGATTTAGCTCAGCAATTTGGGAGAACTGACAAATAATTCAGTAATTTAGTAGATCTGCAGGGAAAACAAGTGAAGGCTATGGCTGCAGTGTAAGATCAAGGTTTATTTTACACCATCATTTATGCACCAATTTAATTTTATTTGCCTTTTCCTAGTTTTATAGTTTAAAATTCAATATCTAAAGCAATAAAAACTAGTCTTGCCTATACTAGCACAATTATTCCTCTTTATAGAGGAAAAGGGAGCAAAACAGATTTCCGATGCTGTTGTTGCAGAAGAAAGAAGAAGAAAAAACAATGAGAATGATGGAAGTCTTTTATATTACAATAATATTATACTTTTCAGTTGTCTTTTTTATTAGTTATATTATTTAATCACACTTATTAGTAGAGAAAGGGTAACATTTGGCGTAGGTCTTTTTTCTATGAGTCATTTTTGTATATTCTTTCTGAATGAAAATATAACAATGAATAAATAAAAAACACAGGGTGACATGATTTTGAAATGCCAACAATATCTAATGTCAATTAACTTAAAAAAAAAAACTGGCTAAAATGAGTGAATAAAATATAAAAGTGGTACTTTGTAAAGCTGCATGATTCTTTCTGACTTATTGAGTCCCTGTTTCGAGGAACATCATTTTGTGTCATGTTGAGTTTGGAGTGTGATCTCCAAATTTGGGGATTTCTGAATTTTTCAGATAAACTGAAAGGTTAAGGGTCCTAACTGGGGTTTAGGAAAATGATCACACTTTTTAAGGCTGAAACATGCTCCTCCGGCTTGCTGTAGGCAAACATGCACATAACTTTTACATCACTGCTTCTTTTATACTTGTACTGCAACTTGTATGACACTAAGAGTGCATTCCATTTGGCTAACATGGCTCCTCGCTTCCCTCACTCGAGTCTCTTCCTTGCGTCTTAGCTCCTCCCAGCAAGGATGCGAGAGAGCAACGTGAGACAGAGGAATTTAATTCACCAAACGGGACGTCCTCGCTCACTCCAGCGTCATTTTGAGGAGACCACAACTACTCATGATGCACATCATCTTAACTGTCAAATATGAAGAAATCAGCTATCAATATGTAGAAATTATTAAGCAGCCTAACAACAAGGAAAACACCTGGTAACTGCTCCAATTTTTTATTATTTCATTGTAGATCTATAACACCGTCTGGCTGTCATTGAATAAGACACAAGTAGACAAATTAAATCTGTTAATTACTGAGACAACAGAATGGATGTAAAGGAGCAATAAAAACAGCTGTAGCATACAGAAAATTTTAAAAATAAAAAAAAGTTTGTGAAAGACTGATATCCTTCAGGCTCAGGATGATATTATATTATATCATATTTTTCTGAAGGCGCTGAGATGTACTTGACACAGAAAAGGAGAAGAAAATAAGCCTTCTGACTTATGAAGAAAAAATAAAGTTACAAGAGTATTTTTTATGATTGACTCATGATTCAGATTCTACACACATGTAATTTTTATTTTATGAATATGAGTAAATAAATATATAAATATAAAAATATAAATCACATATGTTAATATTAATATATTAAACCTCTTTCCACAGCAGCCCGACTTTTTACTGTCCCGACAGGTCAGCTGAGCAATCAATAAAAACATTCAATCAAAGAATTGTTGCCATCTAGTAAAAAACTTACACCTGATATACACCTGTGATTCCTCACTCTAAGCTCCTCCAGAAGCCTCCTCTCTCCTCTCTCCTTGTCTTTTCTGAGGTGCATTTAAGGGATTTGAAGATCCTTGATGCTTGATGATTGCGGAGGGAAAACGATTTTCAGGTCAAGGCCAGAGGATGGAGAAGCAAGGATGGGAGGAAGCATAAATTAGCAGAATGGAGAGCGCCCTAATGTTCTTTTCTTCTTCTCCTTTTCAAACCTCTCTGCCAAAAGGAGTTGAATCAACCAATCAGCTTGCTTGACACAGATTTGCCCATTAGTTCCTCTGCAAACCTCTATGACCTAAAATTACCCATAACGCCCTTCCATAACGAGAAGGGCATCTCTGGTTTCTGATAAAACCCTTTAATAACGATTGGATAATCTTAAAATGCATTTTTACGAATGCCTAAAACAAGGCTGCTTTTCTTTGCTTGTGAACAAAGACATTTTGAGATACATGTAGCTTTCATAGCAGCAATGTAGGGCTGCAACTAACGATTATTTTCATTATCAATTAATCATTTGTTCTGTGAAAAGTTAAAAAGTAGTGAAATTTCTTAAAGCCTACTGTGAGGTCTTCCGTTTGTTTACTGGTATTTTGTCTGACCAACAGTCAAGAATCATAAGATATTCAATTGACTGTTATATATATCAAAGAAAAACATCAAATACTCACATTTAAGAAGCTGGAACTAGAGAATTTTTGGTATTTTTGCTTGAAAAATAACAATTAATCAAGCAATTTATCAATTCTGGATGGTCAAATTTCGAATTCTTGCAATAGCAATGTGCCTGCTGATGTGTCTACTTTGAGTACCACCTACTTAATGCTCTCTCTTTGGAAATCACTTTGGATAAGTCAGCATAAACTGAGCTCTCTTGAAGGTCTGATTTCCATTGCAGCCAACCCTGCTAAAGGTGGATGCACTGCAGGACACAATAAAATGTGTTAACAGTGCTCTCCAGAGTCACCAGCTGCATATTTGTTCATTAAGTTCAGTGCACTTGTGGTTTTGATCCTCAGTCGCAGTTGAATGTGTGGAAGGGCACCTTGAGGGTCGATGGAAGGCCGCTGCCCTTCGAGAGGCTGACAGAGTCATTTGTCAAACGGGAAAGGCCATGAATTTACTGCACCCGCTGTCTTATCCGCATGTTTAACCCCCTGTGCTCCTAAAAGACACACACACACACATGCACACACATGCACACACATACACACCACATGCCCCTGCAATGTACGCAAGGGGATCCGGATCTGATGGAATTAGAGTGAGATAGAGTGAGGGACTGAGGTAGAGGGAGACGGAGAGAGAGAGAGTTTATTTGATTAGGGGGGAGACAGGAAGAGGACTGAGTGACATCATTTCAATGTCGCCTATCACCCCCCCCCCCCCCCCGAAACATGTCAAGAGCTCCATCTGGTAGACACATGACGCACACACACACACACGCATTCATGTCCACACATGCACTGTCATTCAGTATCCACACGGACCAACATGTACGCCACATGCTCTCTCACTGAGTCAGTGGTTCAGACAAAAAAATCACCCCTTCGTTTCACACATCCAAGCTATTAATCAGCTCCCTCATTGCCACCATATGGCTCTGACATTCTGCCCATTTCACTGTTCATGCAGGGGTCCATCAAGCCAGCACCACCAGCCCTTTCACACGTCACACACACATCAGATACTGTACTGTACCACGCGAATCTAACACAGTGAGCTGGATCAATTTAAAGGAATAACCACGTTTTTTGGAGATTGGCTTTTTGGAGTTGGAGTTTTGTGAGGGAGCAGAAACACTAACTCATCCATAACAAGGAATACATTAACAACATGTGACGCAGTGTTTGAGACAGCACATAATACACTCATGGTGATATGTTAGATTCAAAATGAGGACATGTAATATGCAGATGGGCTCACCAGAATCTGTACATAGTACTTCGCTTCTTTCCACTGAAAAAGAAGGTTGTAATTATTAGAAGACTGACAGTGAATCTGTTCTATAAACTGAACATACCTGACTACTAGTGTCAGAAGTTTGTCCCCATTCATTTTCTATGAGAGACAAGCAAATTGCTTCACAAGGCATTGTGGAATTCCAGGACTAGCGGCGGGAAAAAAGGAAGGGGTCGAAAGTTGAAAATTTTGAACTTTATGCAAATGAGGGTGATAATTATGGCGATGCAGCAAAACTTACGATGGTGGACCACAAAGCTATGGGAAGAAAATATTTGTTGCCATTTTGGGAATTCCACTTTTATATGACCCTTCTCTACTAGATTACAAGGATAATTGCACAAATTGCCAGAGAAAGAGTTGTTTATTTACACAGTGCTTGCTAAGAAATGCTAACAGTCTAAAAACTTGTTGACATTGTGGTGTAAACATCTCCATGTCCTTGCCAGCCAGTGTTGATACACCCATAGCATCAGGGGAGAAGTGGCGGAGGCGATGTTGTACAATTTGTTCGCTGCTAATGAGTCTTCCAAAAAATGATTGAAATTTTGACTGGATGATCAGAATTCATGTTCTGGGGAATAAATACATCAGTTCAAATTTTTGTGGTAATCCATTCAGTACCTCGGCACAAAAAAACTTATTTCTTTAAAACTCCCTCCATCCCACCCCACTACTAAGTCTGTGGAGCTACTGTAGTGTACCTGCACTGAGTCCCAGAAGCGTAGAGCAAACATGCATGAATTTTTAACCGGTATACAGTATGTGTGTTGTGTGAAATTGGGAGCCTGTTAAGTCAAGTCAAGTCAAATTTTATTTGTATAGCCCAATATCACAAATCTCAAATTGGCCTCAGGGGGCTCTACAATCTGTACAGCAGTCCAATATCCTCCTTAGACCCTTGAAGAGGAAAAACTCCCTAAAAAAAAAACTTTAACAAGAAGAAAAAAAATGGAAGAAACCTCTGGTAGAGCAACAGAGGGGGGATCCCTCTCCCTGAATGGACAGATGTGCAATAGATGTGTGTACAGAATAGAACAAGAAAGACAATTTACAGAAATACAGCATGGAACATAACAGAATAACAGAATCCTAATAGTTTATAATATATATGAATAATGTGATGAAGAGGATTCAGTGGTTATCAAAATAGTTGCAATAACCAGTAATCTCATGGGCAGGAGAGCACTTACAAGGTCATGAAGTACTCAATTAAAGGCAACTAATTGTAGGTTAATTAAAAGATTAATTTTAAGTTTAGATTTAAAGAACTCAACAGATTCAGAATGACTGATGTCAGCAGGGATGTTATTCCATAAGAACGGAGCCCGTTAGGAAAAGGTCCTGCTGCCTGCTGACGTCTTTTTAATTTGAGTACACACAGGAGCCCTGCAATTTGAGAGCTTGAGATGGAATATAAGGTTTAAGGAGATTAGGTATGATGGGGCATGCCCATTTAGGATTTAGGAGGATGTCATCAGAAGCACCTAAAAGTCTAATCTAACATAGATAGGAAGCCAATGAAGGGAAGCTCGAATTGGCGTAGTATGGTAATGTATGGTATGGTAATTTTTTTGTTTTAGTTAAGATTCTAGCTGCAGCATTTTCATGTGGCAGACCAGAAAACAGAACATTACAGTAATCAAGTCCAGATGAAACAAATGTATGTATTAGAGGAAAAAGGCAATCTTGGTGATTTCTTTAACATGCTCATCAAAGGAGAGGCTGAGATCAAACGTAACTCCAAGATTCTTGGCTGCCACACTTGGTCGAAATATAAAGAGAGAAAAGCTGAGGGCCAAGAACCGAACCCTGAGGTACTCCATATTCAACATCAAAGAATTTAGATGTAGTATTATAATAGCAGGCACACTGTGTTCTTTCAGATAAGTATGACTTAAGCCAAGAGAGAGCTAGGCCAGAGACACAAAAATTACAATTTTGTCTATCTAATAGTATGATCAGTGGTGTCAAAGGCTGCACTGAGATCCAGTAATAGAAGCACAGAGGTGGAATCTGAATCCATAGCAAGTAGAACATCATTTACCACTCTGGTTAGAGCAGTTTCAGTGGAGTAACCAGCCCTGAAAGCAGATTGAAAATGTTCATATAGATAATTTTCTTTTATATGGGTTGAAAGTTGTTGAGACACAACTCTCTCTAGTAACCTTAACCCTAACCCTTCTTAAGTAGAGCCAGAGCCAACTTAAAACTTCTTGGGACAATGCCAATAGTAAGTGATAAATTAAGAGCATGTGTCTCTTCATTAAACCAGGGTGAAGACCTCTTTAGTTGCCTAGTTCTGGTAGTAAGAGGTGCAACTGAATCCAGGGGACTAGAGAGGGCCACATTTAAGTCATTAGTGAAATTTTCAACAGAGCCTGTCTCTGCAGTGAAAGGAGCCAAGACAGGTAATTGCTGGCGATATGCAGCCATAGTGGATGGACCAATATGGAAAGTGGTAAATACATCTGTGCTGACATTAGCAGGACAGGCAATGATGCTTCAATTTTAATGAGAACATGATCTGACACAGCGGATGTGGCTGGCAAGACAGTCAGATCAGAAACAACTATCATTACCATTGCAATGAGTCAATTCATGAACTGAGTGAACCCAAATGTATCAACAAGCACCAGAAAGGCTTAACTCAGAGGATCACCAGCCTTATTCAGATGAATCATTATTATTATTATTAGGTGCTTTGTTGCACATTTCACCACCAACAGGGATGATTATTAGATTATGGTGATTGACACATTTAGGGAAGGAGAGCTTGTGAGCAATACAGCGAGGAAGGAAGACAGTCTCAGTGTTATAAACCAAGTTATCAGTCTGATGCGAAAATTCCCTGGCTAGACACATTAACTAAATTAGTTGAATCCACACAAGCTTTAAAACCAGCAGGCTCCCTAATCACCTGCAACCTGCAGAATGATAAGTCCTTAGTGTCAAACTAAATGTAGACACCTGTCTGTATTTCCAAATAAAAGAGCAGCACCGATCCCAGTAGAGTGAGGGCCATCCTGTCTGCATTGAAGTGCATTAAGTGCATTAGTTTGTGTGCATGTGTGGTTCTGTATATGGATGTATGTGTGACTGTATGTTGTAGGTTGGATATATATCTAATTGTATGAGTGTCAAGGATGTGTGCCTGTGCATCGCAGCATGGAGGAGATTGAAGGAGACTCAATGGAGAACCACACAGGAGGTAAAGTGTTCAGTGAAGTGTGTTTTGTGTATTGTGGAGTGTATGTACGTGTGTGTGTGTGTGTGTGTGTGTGTGTGTGTGTGTGTGTGGGTGTGTTTGTGATGTGTACTGAACCTCCCATGGCTGGATCAGTGGCTAACCACAGGGGATGAGGTGTCCACAAGAGCTGTCAGTGAAATCCAGCATGGCCGCATTTTACGCATGAAAAGGTGACATTTAATGGATTGGCTCTGTTTACACAGATGGAAATGTGACACATTTGTTAAAGAGAGATACTGATACTGTGTAAATGAATAAAATCTCCCTTTAAGGCAGATTTGATCATCTGTTTGAGTCATCTGTTTGAGAAGTCAAGGCCAGATATCCTGGACTGAACAAGGTTGGATATTTGTTACACCTGAAACTGGACTACACAGTGTCAGCCAAGTCTGTCCTTGGTTATTGTTTCACAGCACAAAAAGCAGCAAAAAAGTGATTATTTTTATATATCAGGTAAAAAGGGAAGAAAGCAGAGCAACAAAGTTGTTAAGATTAAGATTTAGGCTAGATTTTAGATTATGAAACAGACTTACTGAAAGGTCTTAAATGAATTGTTAATAATTTTTGAAAATTTCTTTATTTGCTTTCTTGTCAAGCGTTAGGTTTCAGTTTAGTCATATTTGTCTGTTCAATATGAAGCTGGAGTTAGCAGCCACTTAGCTTAGCTTAGCATAAAGACTGGAAACAAGGGAAACAGCCAGAAAATACACCTCTAAAACTCACTAACATGTCATATTTTGTTAGTTTAATCTGAACAAAAATGGAGGTGTAAAAAATTATAATTTGTTGTCTTACAGGGGTTTACGCATGTGCTGCACATAATCAACTTAAAATGACAAACTGTTGTTTTTTCACTTTTGTTCCTATCTGTCGACAAGAAAGCGAATAAGTGTATTTTGCAAAATGTCTAATTATTCCTTTAATGACAAGGCAACTTTTTAACAAGGTTGAGGTAATAAAAAAATGACTTTGATTGGACAAAGATAAGGTACAAGGCTTGTATATGAGGGTCTGCTTGTAATTTAATGGTGGAGGTCAGTATGGCTGTATGAAAGGAAGGCATGCAATTACAAGCACTCTCACATTCTGCACAGCAAATGGAACATCAAAGCTCCTCTTTGAGTGTCCAATCTGTTTTGCAATAACTGATGTCGTGCAAATCAAGGCTTTATAGAAAATTAAAATGTCAGTTTAATGATTCAAGGTTTATAACTCTGATAGCTGTAAACTATAAGGAAAGGAAGTTTTACTGAAGGATTTTGCATGACAGAGAAGAAATTCATAAAACTCTTAAAAATATCTCTGACTTGCAGACGGGAGGAGACATATTTACACTTGTGCAGCAATAGGTGAGCTCAAATACATGTGTGTATGTGTGTAAATGTGTGCCAGTACTGGTGATGAATTGCACAAATACGGTTTCACCACTTTTCAAGGCAATGACCATTTTCTTTACAGCTGCGCATCTCATCCATCAAAATAACACTAACCGAATAAAACAAACACACAGATTAGGCTTCTTTTCCGTGCATGAAAACGCTGCTGTGACATTACAGGGCGACCTCAGGTTCATGCTGAGACGGATCAGGGGCACACAGCAAATGCACCCAGCCAGCAGGAGCAGAAATCATTGGGGAGACTGTAAAACAGCAGGAAAATGGTTTTGTTCATAACCCCTTGTCAGGAGGGGTCACAGCACAGATTATTTTACAAACATGTCATAGCGTATGGTTGCCATCACAGCAAACACACACTAGTAGGTGGAAATGGAAGGATCATGGTGATTTTCTTTCCCGTAATAAACTCCCTTGATAGCAAATACTTGTAATGGACTGCACTGAAGTGAGACATAAAAAAAAGAAGAAATTGCAGCCATAGCGTACACCACAAGGAATTCCTTCTGCTGCTGCTGAAATTGAGTTTCACATGGAAAATTGCTGATGTTGTATCAGATTTTATTACCTTACACCAATATATAAAACAATAGAGGATTCTGCCAAAACAAATCTACCTGAGCATTTGTAGATATTAAAGGGAAAGCAAATAATGAAACATCTAAATCATCCTCTGGACATTTCATCTTTACATTTTTAAAGACACACATTGGCATTAAAAATAACATAAGCACAGACATGAAAGGCTGAAGAAGCCGTACTGCTCATAGAAATTACACTCAAGAGGAAAATTGAATCTCAGTGGAGGAAATAAAAGTAAGGTTTGGGACTGAGAGGAAGAAACGGCTCTTTGATGTCGTGAAATTAAAGATTGTGTTGTTTGTGACTGAAGAAACTATCGACTGTCTCTCTGCTCTGCATATATGCAAAGATGGAATTTTAGGAATTTATTTTTACTTTAGAAAAAAAGTGCATGTTTCTCTGCACATGTGCATGCCAGGGGAATCTCAGGCTGCACAATGATGTGACATCATGATCATGAAATACCTTGTGACTTCTAGGGAACTGAGTTGACTGCTTGAGTTCATTACTTCCTCAGGGCCTGGCGAGGGTTAGCCGGTGGGTTACTGTAGCCCAGAGGCTAGAGTTTCCATCAGGATCGCACACTGACACACTACATTCATCACAATTACACGGTCACCATCATTTTTAATAGTGCTGCGATCCTGTCATCTGGCCAGCAACAGAGGCCTGCAATTAAATTGTGATATTTCTCTCATTTATAGCCTGTGACGCTGCAAATGCATTAACAAATGGGAAAAGCCTGTTAAAGGAAACCATTTGAGACAATTAGAGGGCAGTTTTTAACTCTAAATTAGATTAATCAACCTTGGCAACAAAGCATGCACCATTCAGCAAATGTCAGCTTCTCAAGGGATCAAGAAGAGAGTTACAAAGATCACACATATGCCAAGAGCTCAGTTCCTTCTTTCCAGCAAATGAAACCGGTGTATACATGGGTGCTCAAACTGATTTGCATCAGGGAAAGACTGTCAGTCCCAAAGAAGCCACATTACCCACTTTTCTTTTGTCCCATCAGTGCTTGGATGTGTATAAAACAGTACCTCTGACCCTAAATTGCAGATGCCAGTGTCAGCAAACAGCTGGAAAATAGCCTACCTACTGCTGCTGATTGCTGAAGATTTGAAAGAGATGGAGAAAGGGAGCAGAAAGGAGGGAAGGGAGGGGAGGGATGGAGGCTATCATATTGAAAGAGAGAGCGAGGGAAAAAGGAAAAGGTGGACAGGGAGGAAATAAACAGATGAGGGAAAAAAGAGGAGATGGAGGGAAAATGAGAGCGAGAAAAAGGAAAACAGTTTTTTTAAAATGATACACATACTGCAAAACACTTTCAGTGAGAGAATATACTGATTGATATAAATATGGAATATTTTAAGTTATATGTGCAAGTACCTATACAGCATATGTGTGTGTGTGTGTGTGTTCAGTAAGCATTACAGGCAAAGGTAAACATAACTATAAAAGCAATTTCACAGCATCTGCGTAGGAAAATGAGTTTGTATAAAACCACAGGAGGCACATACACTGTATAAATAAATAAATTTAAAGACAGTGGTAAAAGAAATAGAACGCCATCAGAAACTCTTGTGGAAATCTAGAGAATGATGCATGATGACTGCATCCCGCATCCCCCCTAACTCTGACAAACACACACAAACACACACATACATGCACACAATGACAGCTTTATTACACGCTCCACTCAATATCCTCTTCCCATTCTCCATGATAGACTGTGTGTCCTGGATGAACTGACCTTACAGTGTCCTTGATCAAATCTACTGTAGGTACAGTATTATCAAACCCCTCATCAAACCCTCGGCTGCAGCCCAATTACAGATCCAATAGAAAGAGTGCTGGCCAGTCACTGGTTAGCAATCACCATGGAGACTGTTATTGGGTGCTGCCTTTGTCCTCAGGATCTGTGAAGTGCTGATTGGTTTTTAGAGAGTTTCAGAGGAATTGTATTTGAAGAGTTTCAATTGAGTTTGAGTTTAAAATGAGATGACCGTTATTTATTGTTGTTGCTTTTTTTTGTAAAAAAAAAAAAAAAAAATCTAAGTTGGAGGGCATCTAGAAACAGTTTATAGCTTAAAAGCAGGGGGAACAGCTAGCCTTGTTCTGTATGACGGTAACAAAATATGCCCACCAGCACCTCTTAAGCTCAATAATTAGCATCATATCTCAATATCTCATTTGTTTAATTAAAAACTATATTTCTACGTTTCACAGGGGGGAAGAAGTTGCCAGGGGAGAAGTTGCCGGGCAACTAATGGAGGCTCCAGGAAGTTGTTGCTCCAGGCCAGGAAATAAACATACATAGCATATTAATTAGTGAGCTTTAGAGGTGCTGGGAGGCAGGTTTTGTTACTTTTGGACAGAGCCAGGCTAGCAGTTTCCCCCTGTTTCCAGTCTTTATGCTAAGCTAAGCTATCTATCTGCTGGCTGTAGCTTCATGTACCGTACAGATGTGACAGTTGTGTGAATCTTCTCATCTAACTCTCAGCAAGAAAGCAAGTAAGCATATTTCCCAAAATGTCATGAAAGCCATAAACCGTCAGATATTTCATCCAACACAAATTACACAACATTTTATTTGATTTTGATGTTGATTTCTTTTAAAAATTTGTTTAATTAGTTCAATATTTCTTTATTTAGTTGATCTATTTGTCAGGACAAATGATCAATCAATTCAAACAATATGCTAAAAAAGAATATGCTACAGAAGATGTCTTTCTATATGGAAAAAAAGAAGACACAGAAGCATACCATCCACTACTACAACAGTGAGTTAGGAGAGATTTAGACATAAAAATGGAGTGAGAAGAAGAAAAAGCAGAACAATTACTGAGGATGAAATGGACATGAAAGAGACAAAATAGGCAGGAGCAGGGAGGAAAAGTGGATGGTAAAAAGCACTCAGATTCAGAAAATGAAGGTGCTCTATATAAAATTGCTACCATTTTGTCATCCTCAGACATTTAATACTTTCTACGCAGTTTGCTCAGATTCTTGCTATCAGTCACTGAAACACCGAGTGAAACTCGTCTTACAATGGTGGAAGTATCAGTTTGGAGTAAATCAATTTATACAAAAAAGCAGGAGCGGAGGTATTATGTGGAGAGGTATGAAAGAATGAAGAAGAAAGTGATGCCAGGACAGAAACCGTGGCCTCGCAGAGCTAATTCACTTTTCTCTGCCACAGAGAAGGTCACTCCATATCAAACGGTGGACAACCCCATTTAGCTGTGCCAAAGAACCCGATGGGCTTAACTAGGATTATACGGCAACCACAAAAACCCCAGTGGCTATAATAAGTACAGACAGAACAGGGTTAGCAGAGTCCCATCATTGTACAGAAATTATGGTTCAATTACAAAGTCATATCCTCCTGCTGAAATCCCACAGACACATATTGGCCAGTAAAGGACTTTTTTTTTTAATAGTGAAAAGGAAGTTCACTCTGCCTTCAGAGACCTGTGAAGTGCAATAACAGCGACTGTGACTATGTTCTCTGGAACGACACACAGCAGACCTATAATAAAGTTACTGAAGCGTTTCAGTCTGATCATTCTGAGAGTTAATTTATCCATTTAATAGCTATACGTGCAAAGTGTCAGAAAATATGTACAGAGAAATAACATGCAACAGAGGTCATTGGCCAGATTTGTATGCAGGATATTAAGATCACATGACACACATTTTATTTAAACATACTCTGTTTTCAAGATGATATAAAGACATGCTGTATTTGCGCACAGGTGACTGTCACTGATGTACTGGATAAACTATGAGTTCAAGGCAGTTGAGGGTCCAGTATTTGTATTTGTATCTGTATTTGTTGAGGCATCAAAATTATTTGTATTTGTATTTGTATTCAAATAAAAGTAAAAAGAGGCTTAAAAATCCTGTTTTTGTTTTTATCATGTTTTTAATTTTAGAAAATTAAAGTGTTACAATAAGTGTTCATGAGGTGTCCCCTTGTGAGCACTTTGCATGTGTCAGTAGCTCAGCTTTATCTCTGGGAAAAACACCCAACTCTGGGAGTGATGTCCAAATTAGGAAATAAGCGTCATGCAGCAGGTGGATGTGACTCCCCTCGTTGAGCCCTGCTGATAGATGTAACAGCAGAGCAGAGGAGAAAAACTGAGATAGCGATGTATCTGACCTGCGTGCTGGTATTTAACATGTTTTTCTTCCCGAAAACAAATAATTTTTAAAATATTTGTATGAAACAAATATTCGTAAAAAAAAAAAAAAAGAAAAAAAAAACCCATTTGTGCTTTGCCGAATAACATATTTGTATTTGGGTACACCCCTAGTTATTACTGGAAAGTATGTACTTTTGCGTATATCTCCTGTCTGTGTTCTCTCTTTACTGTAAACCAAGAACATAATTCACAGGTCATATTGTCTCCAGGTGTCCACATTGTACATTATATGCTAGTTTCCACTGTGCAGTAGATTACCAAAGACCTTTCACAACTACTTCTTTCTTTTGCTTTAAGCTCTTTACTGATAATCATTCTTTTATCATTTTACTGTCTCAAGGATAAAGGAAGATGGGTGTTAACAGCTTTGTCCCTCACATTCCTTTCTAATAGGTATTGGTGACCTGGAGAAGTCTTAGGTTATTGCACTGTTGTGCTCTTTGGAGGTTTTTCTGGGGAAGTTTCTTCTAAATTCTTCTTTGCTGTGCAGACATGGACAACTTACTTTGTACTTTCCAACCTGCCTGAGCAATGCAGTGATGGCCATGATTATAATTAACCTACAAATTATGTACATACAGTAATAAAGAACATTGTTATTTGACAGTTTAATGTACTGTGTGTAGGTATGTGTTATTTTGTGTTCAAAATATGTTAAAACAAATGTTTAAATATAAGAATAAGTTATAGGAAACACTGTTCCAAAAAGCTGAATTTACCAACCATGTATTTAGCTTTAAATGTGTCTGAGTCAGTTTGTGTTTGTTTACCCACAAGGATGCTGTGTAGGTGTTTAATTTCTATCGTCTGACAATGTCCATCTGTGTGTAGTTCATGTTGTTTGTGCGGTGTTTGATTTACAACTTGCTAGAAATTAGTAGACATAATAGAAGGAACAAATAAACAGATATTAATGTGAATTTTGTGAGTTAGTGAGATTTATAGCAACCTGAAAGAATGACTCACACAAGTTGTACTTTTGCAGCTTTACCTCAGCTTCCATTTATCTAATGCTTCCCACACCATCAGCTGGGACACATCTTAATGGAGCTTAGACAAATTCCTCCATATCTTCAGATTAAATTTTTGGGCTTCTTCACTCACAAAGCTTTGAACCTCGCTCAGGTACAGAACTTTTGGCATTAGATTATCAAGCAGCTCGACTGCCACAGAGCTAATAACATTCAGCTTACATCACCATCAGGAGGAGGACGTCTGTCAGGTGGATATTCAGAAAAACAAGGTCAAGTAAATGGCACTTTATATTCATTTAAGCCAAACAAATCATGGTCCTCTTGCTTTCTGCACGGGAAGTTATGCCAGAGCCCCAGCTGTGTGTTGTCTAAAACCCCTCTGGGTGACTTGATGGTCAGGGCTGACCTAAATGTTTTTCTCTTTCTTTGCAGCAGATGGATTGAACAGCTAGGAGATGATAAACAGGCAGAAATGATGGATGAGAGAGGGGAGGGAGATCTTTCAATCAATCTGTCATCTGCAGTTACCCTCTCATCCGCAGGATACAGGACTGATGTCATGGTCGATACAGGCAGGGTTTTGTCACTATGAGTTGTGTGTGTGTGTGTGTGTTTGTGCGTGTGAGCGGTGTACAGTACCTGCTGGTGTAGGAATGGGAAGGGTATGAATTTGTTTGTTTACTCCCTGTGTGGTGGAAGTTTGTATGGATGAGGTGTGTGCGTACGTACGTGTGTGTGTGTGTGTGCGTGCTGGAGTTAAGGAGGCAAACTGTCACCATCTGCTGCCTGGAAATACCCGCTGACATTACACATCAGACAATATAAATGCTCACTTCAGCAGTTGGCTCAGTGGGAGCACTTCTCCTAATCCAAAACATGTGTGCTATGCAAGTGTTTGCTTGTTTGAGCTTATTTCTTTCTTCATTTAAAATCCTTTACAAGAACATCACCTCCTAAAAGACCAAACGATTTTGTTAAAGGAGAACAGTGCTTTAAAAGTTTTTGGCTTAATTTGTATCTTTGTGCATTAGGATCAAGTATGGGAGAGCATCAGAGGTGTCAACTCCAGCCTGTTCAGAACCCAATTATATTCCAAACACAAAAAAAATATATTGTAATGGTGGATTTCTATTCTAAATGCACTCATAAATCATTCACAATAAAAAAAGAGATTAAAACACTACTATAATATTCTGTGTACATAATCAATAGGATGCATTATAAGTTGATTGTATCATTATAAAATCAAATCAGAACACTCAGAATAAATCAAAACAGTACTTCCCTCTTCACTCCCCTTTTCCCTCCCAGTGACATTCAGATCCCCCGACCACTCCAGTGGACGGATCTCTTTGAAAAATCCTGAGTAAAAGCTATTAATCTTTCATATGATATTTTGACATGTATAAGTAATATAACATCTCATGTTTACTTTAAACACAGTTTAAACACAAACTAAAAAAATGGGTGTGGCTCTACAGTCTCTGCAGTCCACTTTAGATGATGTGGAACACTGTGATTAACTTATAGACATCCAATCAAATAAGTTTTTGCATTTGGGTAATGTCAGATGACAGTAATCACAGATCTAGACATCCTAGAAAAGTTATGTAAATTGGAATGGTCAGGGGATCTGAACAGGCTAGATTTTAACCTTCATTCATTGCATTTATTGGCCACTTGTGGGCAACACAACAAGCTGTAAACACAACATATTATGGTCATGACATATTATGGTCTTATAATATTAACATGGCAAACATATTAGCTGCTACTTGCACATGTGGTAAACATAGAGCAACATTAGCATTAATTTGGCGTCGTGTTTCTTGCCGCCTGAATGCATCATTCGTTTTGGTAAATCCTCAGTAGGTTGCTGCATGGAAAGGCTTTAAGAACCATTCAGGAGTGCTACTGGAAGACAATATACCTTGTGAATACAGCCCCATATTAATGGGACAATGAACAAAGGCAGCATGTCTAATCAATTTCATTGAAAAGCTTAAACTAATACCTTCCAGAGAGTACCTGACAGTGTGTCACATCCCCTGACCCCCCCCATGCAGGAACTGTAAAAGTAAGTGATGTGTCCCTTTAAGGCAAAAATAATGAAATACAAATATAGGAAAAGTTTATTACGCTTGTTTTAAACTTTCAGAAATTAAATCTACATAACCCAAGGTATTCCAGATGTGAATCATACCTCTGTTGGCCAATATATATTACAAAAAGCACATAGCCTATTGTACTGATCAGAGAGTTAATCCTGCTGTAGCTCTTAATCATGTCCTGGAGAACTTGGCGAGTTCATCTCAGAGCCAGAGTGCTACTGGGAGGAAAGCCAGAGAGCAACATTGATTAGCAACATTATCACCTTTATTCCCACTGATTCTACTCAATGCGCGCGCGCACACACACACACATACACACACACACACACACACACACACACACACACACACACACACACACACACACACACACACACACACACACACACCAGCATGCAAGGTTATTGCAGGTTTGTTTCGGTTCAATATTGGCTGCTGCACCCACAGTGAACAATAAATTTTTCAAGGTCTTGGATTTCTCACATAAAAACAAGGGTTTTGTGGTTTTTTATTTATTTATTTATTTATTTTGCTTTTTAAGCGAACCAGGCATTATTGCTTTGAAATCAGCACATTGTCTTTAAGGAATAGATTGGCAAGGACAGTTTTGGCAAAGTGGAAGAATTGCTGAGGTAAAATGCAAGAAACAAAAAAGTCCAGCGCAGGGTTGCATCGAGTTAAATGTGTTGAACAGGATGTTTCATATTGCGATTTAATTGTCTTATCATTGTTTAGCTTTATGGATGGCAGTGTTAGTCTATCAGTCAGTCCACCACTTTGGTCCAGTCTGAAATATCTCCATAACTATAATATTCTCCTGATGTTTCTTCTAGCAACATCATCAGATTTTTAAAATTTCAGTAACTTCTTTAATTTCTCCAACACTTTTGTTTATAACCAAATGCATAGAAACTTTGTGTTTGGTACTAATTAGCAAATTTTTAAATGCTAATATGCTAAACTAAAATGGTGAACATGGTAATTATACCTCCTAAACATCAGCATGTTAGCATTGTCATTGTTAGCATACTGCATTAGCATTAAGCTAGTACAGTAAATGCAGCCTCACAGAGGTGCTTGCATGGCTGTAAACTGTTAGTTTCATAGACATACAGTATATACATAGACGCCGCACTGAGTGCATTGGCCCGTTGCTGCAATACGTCGACGTCGTCACCATATTGGACTGGGCAACACTGTAAACAAAATACAAGTAAACAGGGTTTTTCTGGATAAAAGCACTATAACGTTTACATTTCTCAATTGCAATGAGTCGTTTTTATATTCAAGGGTTTATGATCTATGTGGAGTAGGTAAATATTTCTGAAAAAAAAAACAATTTAAAGGATAAGTTAAAGCCACTTAAAGGATAGGTTCAGGTTTTTTTCCAAGTCTGTCTTAATACAATACTGACGTGCCATTAAATACGTGGAAATGGGTCTTGGTCGTTGTAACAATTCCTACTCTCCATACTGACCCGTAAACTATTCTCTGGGAACATGACTACACTGTAAGAAATGAGGGCCAAAATCCACAGCCTTCATTCTGTGCAAATATGCATCCCAAAGTTCAGCTGTCACTAAATTGATGCTTCAACGGCCTTAGTTATCTAAGTTGAGTCGATATACGTTCCTTGACAAGCTGCAGCGGAGGGACAGATTCTAGCAGTCACGTGTCTCTAGTTGTCATGTTACAGAGTGTTACAGAGTGACCAGGTATTTATTCACACTTACCCCCTTGTCAAGTGTTGTCAACTCAACTGATGACATTTTCTCACAGCGCCTCACCTACTGAGCCTCGCAAACACTGTAATTAGTCAATTTTGACAGCTATTAGCCACAATCTCTCAAAGGAAAGGAACATATTTTTCCTATCTCACACAGATGCGCACCATATTCCATGTCAGGCACAGAGGCAGGAGCGAGTTGAGGTGATGTGAACTTGAGGACAACAGGGACAGCTGGAGATCAACCCCAAAATACACACCAAAATATCAGTGTCCAAAAACACAGACAGCAAAATACTCCAGCTATCAAATCTACAAAGCAAAAAGAAATCACTTCAAAGTTGCTTATCTTCTTTTTCTTAGGTTTTATCGGCAGACTTACATGCCACTAATAGAATGTATCCCTCCGCCACAGATCAACGAGGAACCTCAGTTCAGGGAAACAAAAAGAGGGAATTTAAACAGACTAACTTTGGAATATATCAACTTGAATAAAATAGAAAATGCAGCCTAACTTTTTCTAGCACAATTTGTTACATTAATTACTATTGAAAGCAGAGGAAAACATGTATGTACAGCCTCACTGATAGCAAATAGTTTTCTGCCCTCTCTGTAGAATGGCAAATGGGGAAACTTAGTTTTTTAATTTGGTTTACTTCATAAAATATTGCTTCAGCATGGGTTCAGGCTGAGTTTAGGACGTGTTCAGGCTCACACTTTCTCAAAACTTGGGTCTTGATCAAAGTACTAGAATATTTTCTCTCCCGAAGCAGCTCCATCACCTCACATCCAGCGTGTTATTACTCAAACTAATCTGCCTTGTATTAGCAGCTTCATTGTTTGCCTGTATGTCAGACGCATTGTGAGCTTCTTTGGCACCTGAGCCAGAAGGCAGAGCGATGCAGGTGATTAATGCTCACAGGACAGAGTTGATAATAAATAAACAAACCAGCTGCCTAGTTTGCTGTTCTCGGAAGCAGCAGCTTCCTCTTGCCATCTGTTGTGGAAATCACTCTGCTGCTGCACTTTTGTTGGCATCACTGTGATTTGAGGCTCTATAGGGAAAAGATGTAAAACCAGTGTATGTTTTGAATAAGTGCTCCAATTGGTGTGTGTTCACTGTATGTCAGTGACCCTGGGTGTGACGCACAGATGGTGCTGTGTCCTAGCTAAGCAGGTGTTTTTAAAACAGCTATTGCAATGCATGAGTCAGGCAGACTGTGATGGATATTCATGACTGTTTTTAACACAGTGTTTGAGACATTTCCAAGACTTTCACCCACAAACAAAAACATCTTCACCGGGGATCAACAAGTTGATGATTTTTTTTATACTTCATTTTCTCCTCATCACTTCTCGGTTATGTATAACCCAAAAGACTGCACAGATTTAAAGGAAACGCTTTGTAGAATGTAAAAGTTGAACAGACATCACCCTCTGGTGGTTATATATGAAAATGACTGTCAGTATTTCCTATTACCTAAGGCACGGCTCGCAAGGAGGTCCTCAGAGAAATTAGGAATAAGATAATTCCAATATTATTTAGACTCACTATATTTAAATTTGACTACTTTGAGTCAAATCTTAAATCAAGGGATCATTATTCGCTCACCAGAAATGCTGAAACAGCATTTAGACTTTCATGTTGGGAAATTAAATATTTAAAGACAAAATAATTGAACAGATAGGTTCAAAGTTTTTCAAGTGTGTCTTAAAACAACAGTCAGATGCACACATGAACACTGAAAGAGGTTTTTCTCACTGTAATCATTCCTCCTGTTCATACTGGCTATTAAAAGATCCCCTTCAAATGTGCGTTCAGTGTAAGTGATGGAGGCGAAAATCCACAGTTATTTTGTGCAAAAATGCATTAAAAAGTTTATCTGAAGCTTATATGAGGCTTCAGCAGTCTGAGTTAGTCATATCAAGTGGATATCTGTCACATTTACAGTCTTTTTAGCATCAAATTCCCTCTTTGTGTTTCCCTGTTGAACTGCGGTGGAAGTATAGTAACAGAAAGAGGGACTTTGGCACCAAAAGGACTAATGTTGAAAGATATCTACTTGACTTGACTCATTTGGATGACTGAAGCTTCATATTAACTTCAAAAACTTTGAAGGAGGCTTGTGGATTTTGGCCCCCATCACTTACATTGTAAGTTCATTATGAAGGGATCTTCTAATGGCCAGTATGAACAGGAGGGATGATTACAGCAAGAACCTGTTCAGTGTTCATTTGGGCACCGGACTGTTTTCAGAAAGACCTGAAAAATATGCGAACCCGTCCTTTAACAGTTGACTAAACTAAAAAAAAATAGGTTATCTGAATATTATTCAAGAATAATTTTATTCCTAGCACTGTGGACGCTTTGAGAAAGCATTTATACCTTCATGTTGGCTGACTTGGACTCTTGACCTCCGTATTTCTATAAAACCCCTGGCTACAACCCTGAGCACAATAACGTAAAATAGAATGAGCCTGCTGATCATGATGTTCTTGAACGTTATCTCCCAACTGTACAGTATTTAATGAGCCAAATCTAACGACATCAATCTGTTCAGAAAGGGCAAACCGATACATCTTAATGAAATGGGCATTTGTGGCCTAAAGGGGTTCTAACATTATAGATTTAAAGCAACAAATCAAACAAAACTGCAGAAGCAGCAACACCAGTGGACATTCCTCACAGGGGACACTTTGACTTGTCAAATGCAGGTGTTCCTAATAGCATTAATAACTGCTGTATTTAATTTAGAAGGACCAGTTCCAGCTCTGGTATTGTGTCTGCTGCTGGCAGCCATTGTTAATGAGATTAGTTCCACCTGTGTTTCTCCTGCTGCGACAATGCCTGCCAAGAAAAAAGCCTATCAAGATGTTTTAAGAATAGTGGCTTGGGAAAAGCATGTTTTTACCATTGTAGTGTAAGTTCAGTGTTTCTGTGCACTTTTTGCTGAATTTCTACTGGCTTTGGTAACATTATGCTTGGATGTGACCAATAGACCCCAAAACAAAAAAAATGCCCCCTTTATATTAAATATCAGCACAGTGGAGAAAAAAAGTCACCAATAAATGAATGTGTAGCTATTCCAAAGAACCAGTTCTATCTGTACTGCAACTATTTCAGACACTCCAGGATGTTTTTGTAGGAAAAGCACAGGTGGTACGAATAACCTTAACAATGGCTCTGTACGTCTCAGTAAGCAATCGTTAATTTTTATTACCTACACCTGTGCTTTTCCTACTGCAACAAGTTAAAATGTCTTACTGTAGGTCCTGTTTGTGAGAGTAATGTTATGATGCTGGTGTTGTATAAAAGGAGATCAGAATCAAATATTTTAAAAAATATTTTATTTAAATGGGAATACTGAGCTGTATCTCATTCCCTACCACCAATGTTTATTTTTATGTGCCAAGAAATAAATGCTGGCCTGGTATCTGTCTGTCTGCACATATTGTATGATGCATATCTGACATATCACAAAAAGATTCATATTGCAACAAATTCATAAATTGATTGTTAAGCAAAAAAATGTTTGTGAACATCATGCAGAGATTTCACCAATTCAGACAGCACAGGCGATTATTAACAGTATATTTCAACATACCACTTTCCCCTGAAAAAAAAAAAAAAGCACAGATTTTGCAGTATACATTTGTGGTGTCAACAGTTTTAAAAAAAGCTGTTTATACTGCACAGTTTCTCTCTTCCACACCCACACACACATAATACTTTTAAAGTTGCACATTTACACATTCACAAAAACATTTATGACAAGACAAAAAGATTAGATTTGGTCCCAAACAACCAGATGATCAGAGGGTTGCCATCAGTGACAGTTATTCATGAAATCCAGGAAGTATTCGGTACCAAACTTGTAACTGAAAAAACATGAGGCGTCAGTTTCAATGTCTCATCCATGTAATGATTGCAAAGTAAATGGTTCATGTTTCAATTTTGACCAATTTCTGTTCTTCAGAAGGTCACAACTGGATGACAAAAATAATCAATCAGGATATTATTAATAAGGAAATCTTTGGGATTTTGGAGTTTACTTGCCACATGCACCACACGTTCTGTTACAATAAAAAGATGAAAACTGAATATGTTTGCTGCAGCAATTATAACAGCGGAAGACGTCTAGCACACAATCTTGGTCTGACACCATCAAACAACTGCAAATTATAGGGATTGTTCTCTGAACTTTGATTTGTTTTGCTTTTCATCTTTTCTTTGTCAACCTCAAAGTGAAGACATCTTTGCTGAACAACTGAATCTCATTACACAGAGCTGGCTTTTGCATGAAATGTAAAAATCGATGAATAACTCCCTCAGTTTTAAACCACACGCAGTTTTTATACAACACATTCTCACACAAAAATTGACAATGTTTGGAGTAAACATAAAAAAAACATTCATTTATAGTATATTACATATTTATAATGTGAGGGTAACTATTTTTTACCATATAAGGAAAACGTCTCGCCATCAAAAGATTGCACATAATAGTTGGCTAAAATAATTCAATGACACAGGGAAACTTTAAAAATGGCATTGTTATTAAAAATAGATCAACATTTGAACAGAATTGTACATTTGTTTTTAATCCTTTACAAAATGAGGACATTATTTTTTTTTTTTTCCTGGAATACAAAATTATGAAAAGCTGCTGAGAAGATAAAAAACAGGCAGATTTGCACACAAAAAGCTGTGTTTTAAAACAGGCCCTTGCTTTTCTTCCGATTCTTTTGCTTCCAGTTTGGCAGGGCTTTGAACTCCACCCGACTCATCTCGAAAAGTTTCTGCAAAACAGTAAAGCAAGAGGACAACAAATGTAACACAGAAGGTAACATGTGACAACAGTTTGTTCTCAGTGGGCCGAGTGCTGTCGTAACAAATAATGTTTTCACTCAAAGTGTTTGTGCGACTGTACCTTTTAGTATCTGTGGAATATTTTAAACCTGTGTACATGTATATCTGCGATTTCTTTCTTTCTTTCCTTTTGAATGTGTAACAGTTTTATGTGGATACTGTTTTAAAACGTTCATCTTGTTTCCTTCATTTGGTTTGCTTTTTTTTGTACACACTGTGCAAAATTAATTGCAAATAAACAATTTTAACTTTGATTTCGCACTAAAATCGGTCTTTTGGTCTTCTCTTTGCCCTACCTTGAAGTCCTCGTCAGAGAGGTAATCCTCCAGCCGTAGAGGGTCCACTCCCTCTGGCAGCGGCACAGTGGTGAGCTCTTCGATGGAGTACTGCAGCTTACTGAGCTTAGACAGCGCCTCCTTCACTAAGATCACTTTGTTCTTGGAGCTCTCAGCCTGCATACACATACAATACAGGAATAAGTAAACAAATGCAAAACTGAAATACTGTAGATATCATCCCTCTGTTTTTCTAAGCTAAAATTATACAATTTAACAGATTTAAATAGCTTTAAAATATGCAAATCAATAACGCCCATAGGACAGAATATACAGTACTGGGGTGATGGGGGGGCTGAGATTGTTATATCACTTTTACCAGGACAGATCCTGTTCAGTGAGATGATTTGGATTCTTTCTAGTGTCAACAACATGGAACGCTGCTGTCTCCTGTTTCTCAGCTGTGACAGCTCTCTCAACCCCAACACAGACTTTTCCCAGAGACGCCACAGTGGGGAAAAAAGAGAAACGTCTCCCACCTTTGAAGTGACGCTGGGGTCTTTCTTCCAGTATGGGAAGATGTTGGTAAAGGTGAGCGGCTCACAGCCTGCTAGGACCAGATAGGCCTGAGGGGGGCGCCGAGGGTTCTTTTCTGTTAATCAGAGAAGACATGAATTTAAAAAAAATGCATTTGAGTTCATTTCCAAATTCAGAAACAAGAGCAATAAATGTATTATTTGAAGACTATTTATTAAATGAACACATGTTTTTGTGAACTATAGACACTTTTAGAGGGATAGTAAAGGAAAGTAAACAAGGATTTTAATCCTAACAGACTATTTAAATACAGTGGCTGGCTGTGAGCTCTGACCTTTGCAGTACTGCAGCACAGTCTCCATGGCACACTTCCTCTCGCTGTCCCAGCGCATCTTTGCTGAGCCAGTACACTGCGTGTCTTCAGGCTGCCAGCCCTGCCACAGGTACACCTCCATACGGTTATCCAGCATAAACAGGGCTGGTGAAGTAATAGCATTAGAATCAGCCAAGATAGCAGAGCTCTCATATACAGTAGCATAGACAAAGAATCTTTCAATGCTATTACTTTTTTGGTTTTCATCAGTGCAAGGTTCAAACATGGAACAATGTGTTGCTGAATGTTTTTGTAATTTTTGCATCTTTGTGTGTCCTAGATGAGAAACATGCCAAGAAAAACTATTTTTTGCAAAATATCTCTTATTCAAATTCAGGATGACTCTAAATAACAGAACATCCGCTATGTTTTTCCATGACGATGCATCCCTAAAATGTCCTGATTATTTTGATGAATGCATGAATGCTGCACAAGAGGGCAAAGCTTCAAAATATGGGATAGGGGGATTTTTACAGTACAGTCCATGACATCTGACCTAACAAAGATAAGTCATTTTTGGTGAATAAACAGTCCAATTTCTGGTAAATAAATTCAGTCCTGTATGTTGACTCCAAGTAGCTCTTTATCTTTATTCTAGGATAACATATTAGAAATATTTTAACATCAATCTATTCCAGAAAGAGAGGAGAATGTTTAACTTCTCAGGCAACATCAGAAAGACTAAAACATAATTTGCTGAATTGCAACTCTGCTACGTGTGTGGTTCTGTACCTGGCTGTGGTGCGGAGTACAGGTTCTCCTGGAGGAAGGGCATCGCCATGACTCCCTCTATCACCCTGGCGGGATACAGCTGCTCCTCCCCTTCAAACACGCCGGAGCTGGCACTCAGCCGGAACAGCCGGGGTGTGTAGTTGTACTTCCCTGGATCTGGAGACAACACATACATCAGAAGCAGCTATTAATGATCTTTCTCTGTCTTTCTTGCTGATTATGTGTTTGTAGTTGTTAAGTAGAGGTAGGGAGGGAGAAATGCCTGAAGTTGCTGAGTGGTTTTAAGCAGCCTGTGGATGTTAGGACGTACCTTGCAGCATACAGTCGTAGGCCTTCTTGTCCTTTAGGCCCAGAGCCTCCGAGAACTCTGCAGGTTCAGCTCCTTCATCAATTTCCTCAACTTTCACATTGCTGGTGATGCTCAGACCTAACTCCGAGGGACACCTTGAAGGCAAACACATAGAATATTGTCAGTCTACCACACAAGACATATGACCATCTATTAGACATCCATTTATCCATCTGCACATGCCTTACCTCTGGGTTAGTTTGTCCACAGCCCTTTTGGCTACCTGTCTGGCACTGACATGTGCTTTACAGCCATGCCACAAGTAGAGACAGCCTGTCTGAGCATTAAGCAGCACCAGGCTGGCACGAGAGCGCAGGCTCGCACGCTGACAGTCCACCTCCACCAGCAAGGCCTCCACCTCTGCTTCACCACGTACGCAGAACAACCTCCAGCCCTCTGGGGAAGGGACACAGATGTGGTTAGAAGTGTTTATGTCAGAGTATCACCAGAATAATTCAGTGTGTCTGTTCTGACATAAAGAATTAAAGGCAGTATACTTTATTACTTTACCTTTGTTGTTGACATTGTCTTCCCGGCTGCCCTTGTGAATGATCAAACCTCCCTGGAAGAGCTGGAGGAAGCAGGGAGGTTCTTTCCCCTGACTCACCAACACCTGGATAAACGGATACAAGCAGATAAATAAAGACACACTAAAATCAAAACACTAGCTAATTATGAGTGCTACTCTGGAACAACACCTACATTATAAGCAACAATTTATTGACTGTGTTGTTGTGATGAACCGATACTGACCTGTGAGCCCCTGAAGCTGCCCAGCTCCACTGTCATTAAAGCCGAGGTTCCTTTCTCACTGATGCTGGAGTGATGGCCCTGCCAGAAAAAACAAGCAGTTCTCTCCCTTCCGGGAGCACCGGCACTTAGCTCCCCAGGTTTCTGTCGCTTCCCCACTGACAGGACAGAAGAGACTCACAGTGAAGTCAGTGGATGGAAAAGCTTTCACACCATGTCAACCACAGTTAATCTATATCTTTCCTCACTTTTTTTGGTGATAAAAAAATGTTTTTCAGCAGCTTTGAAATATTTTTTTACTGCCAATGTACTACAATATTTTCATTATATTAGAACCTTCCATTTCACAGGTTCACAGGTCTATTGTTTAGGCTTCAGCCGAGCCAAATATATGACTCACCGAGTGTGGTGATGGAGTACTTCCAGCGGATGATGTAGGCGTCACCCTCGTGTAATTGGCCCAGGCTCTCTTTAGGCAGTTCCTCCTCACCGTGCTCTTTGATGTGCCAGGCGTCTACAGCTACTGTGGCCAACTCTGCCTGCCTTCTGTCCTCTGTCCGCACCAGGCCATGGCCCCGCTCGACGTCCACCCCCTCCAGAACAGACTTCACTGGCTCTGGCTCGTTGTCCAGCAGGGCTTTGGCGTCGCATGGTTGCAGTTCCAACTCAAATGGGGAGCGTACACTGGAGTTGACTGGGCTCTGAGGTGACACAGAAAGCAACAGTATTTTCAGCTATTCAGATTTCCTGCTAATGATAAGTAATAATGCATACACTCAATGTCTTCCTACAACTGAGTAGAATATAGAAATTTCTATCATTGTCTACCTTGATTTCCTCGGCTAGGGCTTGTTCCTCCTTTTTCCTCTCGGCCCAGTCCAGGAACTTCTCTCTGAACAGGGATGTCTCATTGTGCTCTGACAGCCGGCCAAACAAAGCCCAGCTTGGACGGCCCTCCCCTTGCCTTGACAAACACACACACGCACACACACAATCATTTAAAAAGTCTCTTCTGTGCAGCTTCTTCTGGGAGCTGTAATGGCAATCTTAAACCACTAGGGGTTACAATAACACAACCAATACAAATTTTGCAGTTAATTTATGCCACTTTAAAAATCAGATAAAACTGCATTCATCAGGTGCACCCAAAGTAATATATATTCAAAAATATATTCAAAGTGCACTACAGCTTTCTTCTACAAATGTATACAAACTGCTATAAACGTGGGGGGAGATCAGCATGTCATACTCACTGAGGCACATCCTTGTTTGTGCAGGAGGCATCTAAAGGGTTGACTCTGCAGTTTGTGTAGTCATAGCTGCCACTGTAGAGCTGTTTGCCCAATTTGACGGCTACTTTTCTGTCGCCCAAGGGCACATCTTTCCCATGCCATACGTAAACTTCACTGCCAAAGTCAAACACTAAAACCTGGTGTGAGGTGGGGTTTTAGCAGAAAGAGAAAAACATACGTATGGAACAGTCTGTCTGAACACAACAATATTTATTACTTTCTATGCAACTAATGTAACTTTTACAAACCAGAAAAGGTTCAAATTTACAGATCTGTATAGGAGGTCATTAATCCAATAGCTCTGTTACCTCTTTAGAGTTCAGCAAGGAGACACTCGGAATGGATGCCCAGGCGTCTTCATGTGGCACCAGTTTTTCTCCCTCGAGTCTGTAGATTCCATTAGAGTCTACCACTCCACTCTCATACAGCTCATCCTCCTCTGGCTCCCCTGCCCCTATAACACACACACACACACACACAGAGCAGAAAGAGCAGGCTGAGCATATGTGCAAGGTGGCAGAAGGGGGGTTTGTGGTTAGACAGATAATCCTTCAAATGGTAAACGAGGCTTCAAGCCTACTAAGTCAAGTCAGAAAGCATCCATGAAGCTGACATGTTCTTGGTGAAAACAAGGAACACCTTCTCACTGATTAGAGTCATTAGAAGTTGAGAACAACTTGTGTATGGGTGATCCTTTCTCCTTACATAATAAATGTGTGTATGTACCTCTATACTGGGTCTTTCCTCCCAGAAGACTCCAGAACTCTTTGGCCCATCTGCTCTCAGTGTTGATGCCCTCCTCCAGCACCGTCACTTGAGGGGCCTTACAGCCAAGGTCCCTCTTGGCCTGAACGAACGATGCCATCTCTGATGCCTGGCCACACAAAGCACATGTCACGTTCATATACAGGTGGAAAGTTTATCATAATGTATGAGCACTTGTCAAAATGGTCAAATCTAACATTGGTTCTGAAGCCTTTCTTTCCAAATATGAAACCTTTTATTCTGGGTGTGAGGTTCACTACCTTAGCTTTCTCGATGACGTTGGCAAACTCGCCACTCCACATGAAGCAGTGCTTTGGCGTTATGAGAAGGAAGCAGTCGCCGCTGTTTAGGGATTGGGCTGTGGGCTCCATCAAGCGCACCTGGATGTGCCTCCGACCTACAGACAACACAAATATAGACACACACACACACACACACACACACACACACACACGCACACACACACACACACACACACACACACACACACACCTCTGGGGTTAGACACAATTTCTGAGGGTGAAGAAACAACCCTTCCAAAGAAAGCGCAGCATGTGCTTATTTGCAACCAGATTTCAGCAGTCAGTGATATGAATCTGTAATTTACAGTTTTAGTTTTAGTTTACCATTTGCTCTTCATTATAAACAGTAAACGGTGAGAGATTACTACATTGTTACTACACATGCATTCAACAAATATTTGTAGAAAAAACACAGTACATCTTCTGGCGTTTCTGACCTTTGATGCGAATAAGCATGAGTTTGTGGAAAGGCACTGCACTGTTGTTGGTCACAACATCGGTGGACTTCACACTGCGCAGGTTGACTTTGCGGAAGTTCTCCTTGCTGGCGAGGCCTGCCAAGGCCACATCGGCCAGGTTGTGTTTGGAGTGTTTTGCCACTGGGTGGTAGGACGAAAGGATGGTCAGTGACACAGTTCAATTTATACAGGGTAAATGTTGAACTCACTGATTATTACTGTTTCTTGACCAGATATGCCATCAACAAGTTAAGTCCACAACAAAGCTTTTGTGTAGATGATAATAGACAGGATGTGTTTTTTGATGTCTTCTTTCATGTGATCTCTTCTGTTCTCGCTTCCTCTGAGGTCAGACTAGTCTGTGACGAGTATATATACAGAGGAACTGAATATAGAAAATACAAAAGCAGCAACAAAAAACTGATATGTATGAATATCTGGTCGCTAAAACGCATGAGTTTTTTCAGAACAGCTTCAATCCACAGAGGGCTTCAACTCAAACTTTAGCTTTCATGCGGTGCGTTTATGGCACATGCACTCAAATAATCGATTTACGGTTGGCTGTAGTCATCTGATTTCTTAAATTTCATGCAAATGCAAAACCCGTTTTCCATAATCAGGGAAGGGGAAATGTGATTTCCGTGCTGGTCTTGGCTGGTCTAAGACTTCAGACATACATAATGTGTCAATGTATTTAAAATAATCTGAATCAAAATCTGACTCAAACCGAAACTGACACAGTAGCCACTTTAAGTCATAACAGTCAGGAAGCAGCATCTGGTATCACTAAAATACACTAAAATAAGTGGTTTCCTAAACAAGGTTGGGGTAAGGGAGAAAACTGATTACTGTAAATCTGCACGCACATGCAGCATCCATTCAATTACTACAGTGTATGTAAACATGTATAAACATGTCCAACTCTGAATCTGATGGAATATTAAAGTTGTTTTACATTTTGTATTATTTTGGGCATCTCTTACAAAGAAAAGCCAATAATATCATGATATTCCATATTGGAACAGTACTATATTTACTGAGTGTAATCTTATGCTTTTGTTTTTTTCCTTGATGTTTTTATGAGGGTTTCAGACACCAGTAGAGAAAACTACAATGTTCAGAAACCGCTGAGAGCGACTGGAACCCAGTAGGTTTATCAGACACAACACAATACATCTTGGTAGAGCTATACAGAAGATTTTGATTGTGGAACTTTTAGTGGTTCTTTAAAGCTGTTAAGCCATCTAAGACTCTTAAGTGTAGCTAGAGTAAGAATCTTAGCAGTGCTACAGAAGGTAAATTTTGAGTAATCCTACTCCTCTCCACTTGGATCCTCTTGGTCTCTACTGTGGCTACGTTAAGCCTCTGTTCGGTGTAGACCTGGCGGATATCGTTGCGGGCAGCCAGAGCCCGCAGAGGGTTCCTGGAGCCCTGATTCCTCCTGGCTGGTCGCACTGCACGCTTGTGCTCTGCTACAGATGAGGTGAGCCTGAACAAAAATACATATAAAACAGTGGTATTTATTCACTCAAGCAACAAGGGAACTGGGAAGTGGAGAAATCTTAGGAATTATAAAACATTAATGTCATATGATATAATGTGTGTTTATATGATATAATGTAAAATAATGTATAATGGTTATGTTATTTCTGCCATAATAATGTGTTCTTCAAGTCATTCCCATATTGGAAATATCTGACAAATACTTTTAAGGACATTATTGATGGCAAAGGATCCACAAACTGTACATTTCTATTATTGTTACTGTAATTAGATACAGAAAAAAATTCTTAAAAATAGTGATAAAAATGTCATTTATTCATGTAGGATTATTATGAACTAACTTTGGCGTATTGGCCTGGATCTGGCTGAGGTCCTCCTCAGTCACAACCACACTGGAGTCCAGCGGTGTCATGGGTGAGGCAGATTTGTAGAAGCTGCCAAATGTCTCATCATCATCCAGGGTCATTACTTCTTTCTCTGTCTCTGCAGTCACCTCGATGGTGGATGTTTTGCTTGTGCTCACACCTGACCGATCCACCAAGACAGGAAACAGGAAAGATTAAATCAACTTTTCTCTTGCAGTTGATGCTTTTTTTCCCCTGAATTGTGATTTTGGTGAACAGGACGAGGACATGGTCATAGCAAGTTGATTCAGACTTATTGATTCAGATACTATATATACACAAAGTTTTGAATATTCTATTTTAAAATCTTCATGTCTGTGTAGGTTAATCTATGAAATACTCCTCTGTGATGTTCTTATTCACTTCTGTACAATGTACACAATGGCTGGGTGGCAGTGAAATAGACATGAGAATGAAATTAAATGAATGTGGAATAACAAATCAGAATACATACATGCACATAAAGTAGGCTTTTAATAACTATGATTAATTACATACGATCTTATGTGGAAAACAACGACAAATAGGAGGATTGTACCTTTATTGTGAAGCTTGTCTAGGAAGGATTCAAGCTTGTCAAGCCGTTTGTCTCCTTCCACCTTGACATCAGTTCTACTGGAGATTTCTGTCCAAAAGAAACAAAGAGAAGTCTAGCTATGAGTGGTTACATGTTTGTAATTTTTGGTATCAATATTGGTTTAAAGTGTTTTCAAAGATTCAAATTAAATCTGATTGTCATTTTAAATTAGTCAGACATGTGGACACAAGAATGTAGGTCAAATATTAATATACTTTAAATACTCACTCATTATCTTAACTACACTCTACTAGGTTTATTGCAAGCAACCGAGGTATATGGTTAATCCATTTATTAATTAACTGAATGACTCACACACTGACTATAGGTTGAAGGGGAATGTCTACTACCTTCATGCGGCTTCACAGGTGTGGCATTTGACTTCTTGAGAGAGATAAGAGGTGACTCTTCCTTTCCTGTGTCTGTCACAAGACCTGGTGTAACACAACAGGAGAATTATTTTGAGGTCCCAGCTTCAGAGTTCACACAGTATTCAACAAACTATCCCATGTGTTTTGTGCAAACCACTAAAGGCTGATTGCCTGTGTATGGAAGATCAAATTTGAAGCAATGAAGCAGGGTTTCCACCAGTGCATTGCAAGTCGGCAGCCTGCAGGGCCTAAGTTGGCTCTCCACCAGGCCTACGCATCAGGGAATTTTTTTTTTTGTAAGATGTTCTTTTAAAGTAAAATTTGTTATACAAGTAGCGTAGCTCCTTTAAGGATTAGCTCAGTGTTTTGTGTGTGCTTAGTAAGTGTGCAGTCGACAGAGAGAGAGAGAGAGAGAGAGAGAGAGAGAGAGAGAGAGAGAGAGAGAGAGAGAGAGAGAGAGAGAGAGAGAGAGAGAGAGAGAGAGAGAGAGAGAGAGAGAGAGAGAGAGAGAGAGAGAGAGAGAGAGAGAAAAAAATGAAGTCAGCAGTGAAGGGGGTTAGCCCCCCTCACTTCAGCTGGATGGTCCCTCCCTCTCCCTCCAAAAAGACACTTAGCCGCTGGCCCAAACAACTTTTGTGGTGGAAACCCTGGTAAAGACCTGACTCATCACAGCGGAATGACGAGCTCGCTTGAGCTGGTGTCAAGCCACAGTGACTGAATGCTGTAGTTTACCCCTCTTGGCCATGCGTCCAGCGACCGTGAACTGGATGGAGTCGTTGGCAGCTCCTTTGCCTTTGTTCTTCCACTGCTCCTCCTTCTCCTTGAGGATCTTCATCCTATCTGCCAGCGACATCTTGGGCTCAACATCCACACTGGATTTCTGTTGGAATATTTCAAATACAATCCAACTTTAGATTTAGCATTAGTGCTATTTTTAGCCATGCTAACAGCATGGTTCTAGGTGTGGCAATTTTGGTCTGAAATTTGAAACGAAATGAAATTTTGTGCAGACATTCATGGCCCCCAGAGGAAGAAGCTTACTGACTTTAATGATCCCCTGACTTTTTAACTATTAGATGAATTGCCATAAAATTGGGAGCAGATGGTTGTGTCCAGGGGATGAATCAAATGACTTTGTTGATCCCCTCACATTTCTGAAAGTGCCATCAACAGAACAAGGTTTTTGGTAAAATATCTCAACATCATCTATATAAATTGCCATGAAATTTGGTATACATGTTCATGTCTCAGTGTGAACTGTAATGTCTTTGGTGACCCCTGACTTTTCATCTATCCATCACCATATCCATCCAACCATCACCAGGTAACATTTTCAATATGTTCAGTACTTTGGTTTATGAATTAATGTATGCAAAAGCAAACCCATGTCTACCAGCTACAGCTGTAGTTTGTGTTTAATGCTAATCAGCAAATGTTAGCATGCTAACACACTAAACTAAGATGGTGAACATGGTATTCCTGCTTAGCATCACCATGTTAGAATTGCCATTGTGAGCATGTTATCTCAAAGCACTACTGTGCCTAAGTACAGTCCTACAGACCTGCTAGCATGGCTGCAGTCTTGTTAAGGAATGTAGATCTCTCACTCTCCTGTCCATAATGCTTCACACAAGGACATACAGTTATGGAGACAAAATAAGGAAACATTGAGTGAGCAGAAAAGGCTGCATGAGGATAAGAGAGGCTAGTGGTGATGGTGAAGGAAGATAGTGGTGCAACCACATGCACAGAAAGTAATCTAACAGATAATTGTGAAAGATCCCATGACTTTCTAATTATTTCTGGAAGATGGAAATCTATCCTTGGCAAAGTCTGAGCGTGGGTGTACTGCTTCTCCCAAAAACAACTACTTTAAAAGCAGTTTTTATTGTTATTAAAAAAGCGTTCTTAAAACAAAAAGTATGAACAATGTTGAGTCTTGAGAGGAAAACACTAAAATCCCTGTTTATATAACGAGGCTATCCATCAACGATTATTCAGTAGAGCTTTCTTTATGTGATTTACTCCTGCTGCCATTTTTTCACCTGAACTCCACCATTAAAAATGAATTACCAGGGTTTACTGGGCCCCCTGGTCCCACTGGACCCCAGGAGCGGTGTTTCAGTAATTAATGATATTCCTCTCCTAAATATCTGAAGCGTTTTATCGCCCTGACTGAGTTTTTACTGGCTGCGACCCCTTATTCCTTTGCTAATAAGGAGCAATTCATTGCGTGTAATGTACCCTGAGGGGTGACTTTCTCAACACACAGCATAGTCTTGCAAAAGCAGACTTATCTCAGCACTACGACTGCATTTTCCCGGCACAGGGGAAACACAGAAAATACATTTCAAGCAGAAAAACAAATAAAACTCAAGTTATTGAACAAAATAAGGCAGAGATATCATGGTGCTTGTATGTATTCATGAGTATATATGCTGTAAATTCTTGGGGTGTACTTGTGTCTGAACTGCATGGGCTGTGTAACATACAGTATTTATTCATATGAGAGCAAGGAGAGGGCAGTACTACAGGAAATGAAAGTAAATGACTGACAGTTGATTGGGATTCCTAAAACCAAATAGCTTGTTACAGTTATGGAGGAATTTTCTTTGTGGATGAATGATGGTCTGTGTGATCCGCTGACTGTCATACCGATACTCATGGCATCATCTTTACTGTCAACTCTGAAGAGCTGACTTAATCAGTCACAGATGTCAGCAACTTTTAAGAGTAAAAGGATTTTAGCTAAAGTGGTGAACTTCAGTCAGGCTGATGTCAGTGCAGCGTTAGAAAAGGAAGTTTCCCTGCAGAATCAGCGGTCTATTCTCCAATTATGACATTAAATACACGAGTTAATACAATAACAGGAACAAACATATAATAACTACTCAAGTGTTTTGTGAAATGCAAACGTCAAAACTTTTCTGTTTTAACGTTGTTAAAATGTTTATTTGACATGTGCAATAATATTCTATGAGATGTCATATCAATAGTCCCTGTTTTTTATGCTAAACCTGTGCATTGTGTGCAAACTTTAGACAAACTGTTCAGCGGCTAATAGGTTAATTTGAATCTTTAATTGATTCCATGCTTACCACTATCATTCTCTTTATTTTATGGCAAACATTAGAGGTACCCTGTGGGGTTTTTTTGTACATTTAACTGTGTGTATATGTTGAGGTCTAACAAACGGACACATCTTTCTTTAGAAAACACTTGCAAAGCAGATTTTTAGAAAAATTCTGAAACCTGCATTGTTTACATCCATGTTTACTAGCTAGCAGACTTCTTCTTTGCTGCCTTTTGCCAGCACAATGCCTGTTTTCTTGGCACATTACCGCTATCTGTAGATCTGTGAAACAAGGTGAACACATTGGAATACAAGTGCATGATACAAGCAAAACAGAGGGTTGCTCGTAACAATGCTCCATAGTGCTACTAGTGGTCAAAACTTTAAGTACCAACTGTAACATACAGTATGTTTGGTATTCTTACTGAACAATTTATCAGTTAGACATATTATTATTAATTAATTCTTTTGATCAACTCAAAAACACTACTACATTATCAACAGCTCACAGAATATAAAAAAATGAATGAAACAGAAATTACAGTACATAGATCTGAGCCAACAGTCGCTTGGAGAAGCAGAAACAAAATAAGCTGATGGTTGGAGACTTCCTGTAACTGGGAGGTCAAAAGTTTAATCTTTCAGTCCTTGTCTCCAACAATATATTTACTGTTATCAACTATCACTGAGCAAGACACTCAATCCCTACTTATTAATCAGTTTTGATAACTTGGTGGGAAATTTGGCCATATAGCCAGCTAAATTTTAATAACAGGCCTGGGGAATCTATTTGTTATTTGTCTCGAATGAATGTGAAACATGCTGCTATACACAACCAGCCATGTACTGAATGAATGGAAAAACACTGGTTTCCCACAGACAATCTTCTACTCAACACACCAAAATCACTTACACACGCTCCCTTTCTCTGTCTCACTACACACACATCGGCAAATATATAAGTGGTAACAGACTTTTTTTAGAGTCTAATGTCAAACATATTGTATGGTGTGGTCAAATATTAGCCTGACATGAGACAAAAGTTCAAAGAAATACATTTAATCATACAGACATACACACAGGGACAACGCACTAGGTCCGGACATCAAAGTGAACCCTTGCTGATTTCTTAAAATGAAAGTATAAAACATCTTCTGACCTATAGAAGGGTTTCTGCACATACTGTAAATGTTTTGAAGGTATTACGACTAGTATGAGTTTCAGAAATCTCAGCACACTAATAAAATATACCTTTGTACTATAAATCCTGTTTATTGTACCTTTAAATTACTGATACTCAAATCATCTTTCCTAATTGCTAATACAGTATGACCTCTAAGTACAATCATAATACTTGTGCAGTCATGCAAACTATAATATCATACTATAATATATAACTATAACATGTCATATCGCATGGTCCTGAATCACTGTCACACACTTACAGTCTGACACATCTCCTCCAGCTAGCAAGCCCATCTCTGGAGTCAATCAGGGAGGGGAAATACCTTGGCCTGACAGGACCCCAGAGAGAGGGTAGGAGAGGAAAAGGGCCTGGGCCTCAAACCCCCACAGGAAACCATTTTTCTCAGCCCTGCCTTACTGTACGGTGAAAAGCAGCACCCTCGGCCAAACCACTGACACAGATATCTACCAACTGAGGGTCAGTAAACCACATTCATGTAGCAATAGCAAGTGTGTTGACAGCTCTGATTTCTCAGTGGTAATCCTGAGAGAGTGTGAGAGACTGTCCAGTGCACAGCCGCAGAAATAAGGGGAAAAAAAAATAATTAAGAAATTAAGTCCATGCAAAGAGGTGCATACATACAGTACATATGTATGTACACAAACACACTCACCTGAAGAGACTGGAAAAGGTTGACAGGCAGGTGTCAAAGTCAAAGAAAGGGGGTAGAGTCTGGAGTTGAGAACAGAGGTAACTGGAAATACGGGAAAAAAGGAGGAGGAGAAGTAGGAAGAGGAGCAGAGGAAAGTAAATAAACAGCGGAGAACAGAGGAGAGAGAGAGTATAGCAGGGCAACATTAGAATGCAACAGCTGGAGCGAGCAGGTTTTAGCGTGGCCAAAGAAGAAACCAGGGTCATTTAAAGCATGGCACAAAGTTTGGCAGGATAAGGAAAGGAAAAGGGAAGTAGACTGTTTATAACAGCGCATGAGGAGAGAGTAAACACCATCAACAGAATGTGATGGACATGAATTATTCCAATTAATGAGTGTATAAAACAAGCTTCACCATTTACTTGGAATCACATGAAAATGTCTTGCCTTACTGGTGGATTTACTGTCAAAATTTTGACTCCTTTCACTGCATTACTTTTTTCACGAACGATGCTATGAATTATCTTTTTAAATCGCCTATTTAAAGAGCCCATTTAACACACTCACAATGTATTCGAGATAATCAGCAACTGATTATCTCTAATATACTTTCTGGGAATCAACACACAAGGGACAACATTTCCAGACGATCGTTAGTCTTAATGGACTGATGGATGTGTGGGGGCGCAGCCCGGTCAATGTTTTGACTTTTGAAGAGAAGTCAGACTGGTCACTGAGTCATTACTGGAATACAAAGCCCAGACATTTAAAAAGGAAACTGTACACTTTAAGGCTTCCTTTAGATGATATCTTTCTGTGTGGATTTCCTACAGACGCTTTAAAATGTGTACCTTAATATGATCTCAAAATGGAATTTAGATTAACAAAGCAGCACTGAATCACTAACTGGTGACATGTTGCCAATGGTCAATGTAACTTATGATTAACAATCATTAAAAACACGACAGACCATATTTAAATTAAATTTACAACATGGCCTCATTTTACAATACAACAGTGCTGAACAGAACAGCTTAGCAGGCGTAACAGGAAACATCTGGAGCTGGTTGGAGATGACCATGGTGTGTACCATGCATGTTTCATTCCCTGGTCTCCCACAGATCAACCAAAGAGCAACAACATCTGCTCCGGCTTGGCAGTGCAAGATAAAATGACATACCTAAACATGAAAACCAATGGCCTTTTCTTAAGATACAAATGGAAATGTATCAAGAATAGTCATACAAGGAAAAGCCCTGAAGCTAACGTTGCCATGGCATCAATTCCAATAATTTAGCCAAACCATGTATTATTTGCAGCTCTGATGTAAGTTAGTTTTGCAGAGCTCTACAGTACAGTGGTAGCCACAGTGGACAGAGGGTTCCAGACCAATTCACAGGCAACAACCTCAGATAGAATTAAAAGGAAGAAATCCGCAGACTTTTTGGATACCAGCTTGGTCCTCTTTCATGCATGCAAGTGTTGAAGATGCAGTTTCTGTGCCATCAATGGAATTACACTAAATTTTCATGGACTTTGTGTTGATTTATTATAATGAGGACAGACCACACAAATATAAAATGACATCACACTTCAGTATTTAGTTAACTGGGGATTTGTTCAAAAATTTTGGCTGTCTGTAAGTACTTATAAAGTGGCTTTTTCCAGACTACGAGTGGATTCATTCTACGGTTAGCTCATCTTTGGATAGAGGATGAGCCCAAACCAGAAATCCCCCAAGAGGATCACTGATCTTGACAGACATCAAGCCAAGAGATGACCTGTTTATAAATAAACATGACATCATTTCAATCTTAGTGTCCATTTGACTGTTTTGGGGATGTCCGTGTGCCAGACATAAGGTTTTTGCACTGCAATAGTACCATTCTTTACTTGCACTATCCATGGAATGGTTATATGGTCTAGAGTAGGTTTTCCACTTGAATACTCCTCAGGGGTGGTCTTTTTTGTATAGAAGTAGAGCATGTAGAAACCTGCATGCACTTCTTTCCCCACAAAGTGGGCCACTTAAAAATATGTTGGTTGCCTAAGCATGTATCTGCTAAACCCTCTACGCTGACCTATGCAAAAAAAAATGACCTGAATGTTTATTTGCATTTGTGAGAAAAGTCTGTTAAGAATAGAAAAGCTTGCTTACAGAGGGAATTATTTTTTAACTTTGGGGACAGGAGAGTGCAAAATTCAACAAAGAAAGCAGGCTTAAGTTTGGAAGGTTTGCAGGTGTTTGGTCATGGTATAGGGTTTTATTTTTACAAGGGGAAGGGGGGCGTGCCTCTTTTTCTCTTTGGGAGGCTAGCTAAGCCCTGGATCTTTGGCATCACCACTCCCAAATCTGCTACGCCCCCAAGCCCTACTAACCTCACACCCTCTTGGCAGCAGCTCAGGGAAATAAGCTGATTCAGCAGAGGGAGAAATGTGTCCAAAGCCAATTCTTTCTTTCTCTGCACACAAAGCTGAGGGGAAGCCTAAATGTACAGCAGTATGTGCTCATCACCTCCCGTTAACCCAGCTCAAAAAGACTAACTATCACTTGAAAAGCAATGCACTCCAACAAAAGTGGCTTTTATTTTTAAGAAGTTTTGCTGACCTGTTTTTAATCCTAACAAACAAATGAAGTATCTACTTAACTCCACAACTCACAGAAAGTGTTAGTCCAACAATTTAAAAACACTGACTCACCTTTTTCCTCCAGGCGTTTTCAGCATCTTGGAGCTGGCTGAAGCGATCAGCCAGCGGTGTCTGTGTCAGCTCAGGCACTTTGGTCTTTTTCACTCCATCCTTCTTCTCACCTTCCCCACTATTGGACGTTGCCAGTATAAAAAGAAAATAGACACATATATTATGGAAAGCCTTAATGTGAGTCACAAAGGAGCAAAAGTTTGTGAGAGAGATGGATTCTCTTGTATTTAGCTATCACGTAAATCAGATTGCGTAACACTTGGTCATAGGTTCATGGTAATATCTGTTACAATCATTGTATTATCTGTATACTGTACTAAAATAATGCAATAACACTTGAAACATGTATCTAATATTTGTTTGTAATTCCTTTTTCTTTGTATAGACAAACATATGGCCATTAAGGCCTTATAATTAGTCATTCATCATTATGCATGCGGTGTGTGTACATCTAATGACCTCTGTTTGAGAGAGGAACTCAGGCTTCCATTCAAACTGCTTTCCAGCTCCTCAACGTCCTCAGATACTGTAGAGGTCTTCTCCAGGCTCTCATCAGGCGAGGGACTCCGCATCTCCTCAAAACTCCCCCCACTGCTGCTTCCCTCCCTCTGTTGTCTGTCAATGATGAAGCTCCCCCCGTCTGTGATATCATCAGTTAATGACTCATCCTCTCTGTCATTCTCCCCGCTGAACTCTTCCCCAAACTCCTCCTGCTCCTCTTCATCCATCTCCTCCTCACTCTCAGCGTGGCTGAGGGTGACGCTGCTTTGTCGGGCTGGCGCGCTCTCAGGCGTCGAGCCCTCACTGTGGTCTGATTCCACACTGGT
Organism: Thunnus thynnus; assembly: GCF_963924715.1. NCBI lineage: Eukaryota > Metazoa > Chordata > Actinopteri > Scombriformes > Scombridae > Thunnus > Thunnus thynnus. The sequence goes on along the minus strand of NC_089536.1, from coordinate 14,780,536 downwards.
GGAGCGGCTTTTCTTTAGGATTCCCTTGATGCCTCGAGGCTCTGAGTCTTGGCGCTGCAGCGAGGCAGGCTGGCAGGGAGGGAGGAGAGGGAGGGGGAGAGGTGTACAGAAAGGGAGAGAGAGAGTGCTATTATATTTATAATATCTGGAAAAGCTGACGAATTTCAGCTTGTTTACAGTTTCCACAAAAATAGTGAAAACCCTCTTTCACCACTACTACCATCTCTGCCTTCAATGACCTACAGCAGTTATCAAGAAAAGGTCAGATGAGTGGGGTGAGGGGGTTAAAGAGACATAAAAGTGCTGATAAGTGAAACAGAGCTTGAGTAAGGGGGAACAATGGCAATTAGAAAAAGGAATCAAGTGAAAATCCAAAAGTTAAGGGTGGAACAAATAGAAGCAAACAGTGTGTCAGCAAAGACTGTTCTTTGTCAATAAATCTGCAAGACTTGTTTGGGGCATCACATGTGTTTATTGTGCTTTTCAGAAAGAAAAAAAAAAAGATGTTAACAAAAAACATATGTTGTGTCAAGTACTGTTGCTATTGTAAGAAAAAAAGCCTATTGTGGTCAAAGATACTGTAAAATCTTAACCATTTTTAGGATGAGATCATGCATTTTATATATATATATATATATATATATATATATATATATATATATGAGAAAATAAATCAAACATAAGCATGCAATGATCTGTATATTGTGTGTGTTAAATCTGCTAATGCTTAGATGATACAACAGCAGCTGGAACAACAGCAGACGCCCTACTGACGGGTCAAAGGTTATGAGGGAGTGCTGATTTAAGAGGAGATGAAGGAAGAATGAGATACTGAGCCCAGCTGGGTGTGAAAGAGCAATGCTGATCAGATGGTCTGGTTAAATTAAAAACACCAGAGTGCATACTGTGTGTCGGTTTTTGCATGTGGAAAACCGTATGCGTACATACTTTCTTTACATCTGGGTTATTTAATAATGTTTGTCCAAATTATAAACTAACAGCTATGGTCGGGCTCTTGGTTAAACTGAGAGTTATGGTTGTGATATGATTTGGTATCTCGTGATGAGTTTAAATGCTGGAGTTTAAGAACGTGTGTGTTGCAACTCACATCACTGACATAAATTACAATCTACACATCAACTTCAAAAAACTAAACCAAACCAGATCCAGCGGAGAACGGAGCCAAAGTTCAGGTGAGTAAGAGTTTTGGAATTGACTCACATCTGGTAAAATGTTTCAGAATTGCCAAACAGCAGTGGTTGAGGATATGATCTTTCCAAACACAATCACAGTTTTATAGCCGAGCTATTGACTTTTGAAAACCATGTGACATTTTTTTGGAGATACCCTCATCGTACTTGCAGTATGAAATCCTTAGAATTCATGATCTTTCATGCAAAATGGAAATACACTGTAATACTGACCTTTTTTTCTTCCACTGTGGTATCACATTCATGCTGCTCCTTCCATGAAGGTTCATCTGTGGCCTCTTTCTCTTCCATTTCCTTGCTTATACAAGTTTTAGGAAGGCTAAAATATCAGCAAATAGGGACAAAGAAGGGTGGAGACACAAACAGAAATAAATAATTAAATTTGTTAACAACTTTGACTGATAAACAATTCAGCCATAACATAATGGGGCTATGGGAAAATGCTGACTACAAGGTGAATTCAAACCCACAAACTAAGACATGTAACAACAGCATCTGTCTTCTCTTATGGATGAATTCTCAAGGGTTAGGGATATAGTTAGGTTTTTGTTTATTTTTGAACACCATAAGTAAGTAAGTGTTGCCAAAATCAATAAATAGTACTGATTTGGTGCTTTGTAATCAATATAGGCACTGGACCAGCATAATAATGAATACACTATGTAGTCTAGGCTAAAACACCACATTAAAACTTGGCAGGTTAACTAAGACCACAAGCTCGTAATCATCTCATTTGATCTCTGAGTGTTTTTGGACTTTGAAAAGCAATAATACTCACTATACCTTCGTCCCAGAAACATTCACATTTGCTTTTGTCATTGTCTGAGAAATTTCTTTTTTCATTTTTGTTTCTGAGGGTAAGTTCTTCAAAATAGAAATTTATTTATATGAACATTTTATGGATTATTGCAGTCCACATGGACAAAAAGGGACAGGGATGAAATAAATTATATCTAACCTGTCAGACACTCACACACCTAAACACACACACACACACACACACACACACACACACACACACAGAACTCAGTCCAGATTCTTTACTCCAGTGGTTGCAGTGCTAAGTACAGTCTGGCTCTCACTGCTGCAGCTATTAACTTCAATCTGGTTTGGATCACCATGGCTACCGCATAGCCCTGAGTGTTTGTGCGCTTATGCGTGTGCATGTGTGTATGTATACGAGTGTGTCTGGTATTAAAAGGCAAGCTCTGCAGGTTTATCTGGTTTATCTCTGCAGCTGTTTACGTCATTAGACTGCCTTTCAATTGGCCTGTAATTACCGCTGTGCTCCATTCAGTCTGCTTAGTTTAAAAGGTGGATCGGTTTGTTCTATTTGCTTGTGTTGTACCATACGTCATGTACCGTGGCTATAAAATCTATTACTCAAACAGTGAAAAAGAAGTCTACACTGAGCATTTTAAATGCACTTAGTTTAACAGAATGGTCTGACCACGCCAGCATAAAAATAAGTTTTAACCTGCCTACCTAGTAGAGGCTTCCTCTTCTTCGCTGCTGATTAGCTGACGGTTTTGTCTGTCGTTGGCAGGTCGATCGCCGCTTCCATCCTCCATCTCCTCCACATCCTACAGGTAAAGAAGAGAGGAGATGACAGCAGCCTAAATGTTAGGACCTGGAGTTCTGGAGGAAAAACATGTTGCTTAAGTCCTACACCAACTGTAAAAAAAAAAAAACCTTGATAAGTCAAGCGAATGAATGAATTGGGCACCACCCCTCCACTTGAGCAAGGCAGTTAACTCCTCTGATGCTGGGTAGATTTGCTCAGAGGTCAGTAGTGCAGTGTGCAAGTGACTGTGAAATATGTGCAGCCAAAGAACATGTAGAGAAATCTACCCACCCTGAGTACATATAGTAAAAACTATAAAACAAGGAGAGATGAGCAGTGCCAGTGCTGCATTTTCCACATTAAAGCAAGGTCCCCTCAAGGGAGCCATTAGACTTTTTATAAATGTTTTGGCATTAAGTTAAATATTGCTTCACTAGGTCCACTATCTATCTGACTCACTACCCATTTTAAGACCTGAGGGGATAGATACAGTTGACATTGTAGGGTTAGTCTACGGCATTCTTGTTCAGGCTGTTTACACTTAAAATAATGAATGATAAATGCAAATAAACACTTTCAAAATAGAAATTTGCTGTTCAGTCTGAAATGGAGAAAGTCTTGTTTTATAATAGCTAATTGGAAGATGAAGAGCAACAGAGAAAATGACCTTTCATTCGGAAGACTCAATAAAATAAGTGTCTCACGTAATCTCTACGTCTATCTTTTGTGGTCTATCAGTCAGACCTTTGTCCGACCTGCATACAGTGTGATCCATGCAGCTGTATGTCAGTAAACAGTACCGAGGCCCTGGGGTGACCTGGTGAAGAGAAGTGGATCTCCAGCTGTGAGGAAAGCAACAGAAATCAAATGCTCCTTTTTTTTTTTTTTTCTTCACAAAATGACATACTGACGCTTACAGAATTAGAGGCTTCTTCTAAACTAATCGAGACTGACTGATTTTAAAAACGGAAACTTATTTTCCACCCAACATGAATGCGCTGCCTTCTGCAAAACAAGTTTTTATATACTCGGGGAAATTCAGTCAGGAAATTCAAATTATAAATGAGCTGTATCTTCCTTAAGGAGTCTCCATATACACTTTTTATTGCCTCAGTTCGTACTGGAAAGCAGACGTGCTGTCGTAACCTCACTCCTACTGTCTTCCCTGCTGGAGACACTGACTCACTGGCTTTCAACAGGGACTGTGGAGGAGAAAAGAGTGATAAGGGGAAAAGACAGTGAAGGGGTATTTCTCACTGCTGATGACTTTGAAGTGGGGTATCTTAAAATAACACAGATCTGGGAGGAGAGAGAAAAGAGAAAGAAGGAGAAGGGAGAAACAAGAACGTGGAGTGATTGCAAGACAGTTTCTTCGTGGGAGCCTGTTTTCCCAGCAGGTTTTTGCTGCCATCTGGGTTCACTTGGCCAAGCTTGGCACTGCTCCTGGTCTGTGAAGGCCAAGTTAGAACAGCTATTTACATCCAATATCTTGAAACCTAACCACTTCTGAAACCTAAGCAGCCTGGGAAAGCCTGATACTCATTCATTTTTAAGTACTACATGTCAATATCTCCCATTAGGATTGGGGACAATTTCAAGGTTTTGTTCCTGAGTGCATCTTCTAGCCCTGTAGGCTTTGCTTCCCATCGCTGCCTTAAGACCTCCATGGACTGCTTGTGTGAAGTCATGACTTTGGCCAGAGTGTGCATCCAGGTGCAGGACAACTCAGCGCTGTATGGAACAGCTCAATTTGTTATTAATGGAGCAATCTTCCAAAAAAGGGGGAGGGGATGGGGGGGAGGGGAGTTGAAGCGTACACCAGATGCATTGGAAAAGGTTGGGAGTAAATCAGCGAGGAAAATGAGAAGAATTAACCATAAAATATAGGAAACTACTCATACCATGTGTGACATCATTCATCGATTTTAAACTCATGTTTTTAAGCTTGGATTTGGTTTACTGTGTGCGGTTATCTTGACAGTTTTTAGAGGTATGAAATTTAAATTTGAGTAAAAATGGGAGGCTTGGAGCTGAGGTGGGATGAACAAGGTTGTAATAAATGCTTCCTATATTTGAGTAAACAAATTGGGCCTCACACATGTGCTTGAAACATTAAGTATTTTAAATCTATTTTCCATTAAAACAATAAACCCAAGTTTTAGTCAGTCTGTCAGTGTTGGGGTACCTAGTTTGACAGACAAAAATTGACATAAGTCAAATTAAATGTCATAGAATAAACATTGTGTGCTACAGAGACATGTATACACCCACACACTCATCCATACAAAACAAAATCTTTGGATGAAGGGAAGGCAAATCGAAAATAACCTACCTTCAAAAGAGACATTTTGGAAGTAACACTCGTCTTGGCTGAGTCCACAGGCTTCTCTTCAGCTGTAAGTAATATACACACAAGGTTTACCATACATGCGACAATAAGAAGGCATTTGTTCAAAGAATGCAAAGAATTGCTTTCTGCAAGTGTAGTAACACATGATCAGGCATGGTGTCACCTTAGAACGGGGATTTCAAACGAACAGTGTGTGTTTGGCATCCACGAAGTAACGCACCGTTGATGGTTTGGAAGATGGTGAGGTCAAACATGGTGGACCATATGCTATCTTTTTTATGATAAGAGAATACAACTACACATAAAGAAAGACAGTGAGAGAGAGGATAGAGTCTTTCCAGGTCAAATGGAGGTTTTACTCACTTGAAAAAATGCAGACAGGAAAACTGTCAGGATATAATCTTATTGGCCTCACCAGTGCTTCTAAGGTGTCTTTGGAGCAGGAAAGGAAATGAATAGAGCGATATGTCCCCTGCGTCAGGATGAGTCTGAAAAGTGGATTCAGACATCCAGAGAAGGTAAAATCCTCCTCTCTCTAACAGTGACTCAAGAGTTTGAATGTAAGATTTTTTTTTTTTTTGAAAAAGAGGAATTTACTTTGTATGTGTGTGTATATATGCAAGAGAAAAAAACAATAATTTCACATGTGAGTTGTCTAATCAAAGCCAGACCTGAGAATAGAATATTTTAATCTGAACGAAAGGAAACAATTAAATTTAATGCTATTCCAAAACAACACAAGTTTCTAAAGTCAGCACACAAAATTTCATTTTCCCACTCTAAATCTGTTTTTATTGCTTGACAATAAGACATTTCAAGCCAAAATGGCCCCTCTCCAAAGAAAACCAAGGAACAAACAAACCCAAATAATGGAAAATCTGTGACAAACTCAGATTCTGTATTCTGTTGAAGACTCATACTCTACTTTTGAGTTATGTTTCCCGGTTCTCTTGCTGTCCAGAGCGTAGCGTGATTTACTACAGATGATGAAACACTAAGCGTTGCAGACCAGAGATACTCGAGAGTGTACTCTTTTAGTCTTGACTTCTGCCCAATCTTTTTTACATCATCATCCATCCAATGCAGAAAAGAGAGAGAGATTAAAAGAAAAACTCAAGTGATGGAAAACCCTCCATTTATATTTGCTGAGTGTTTTCATCCATCTCTCAAGGCTGCTCAGTTACAGCTGCCGAGAGCTCATTGGATGAGACTTTGACCTAGAATTGGCCGATAGAGTCCACACGGAATATTAGCCAGCAGTCTATGAGGAACAGTATAGAGTCTATCACTCTGCATAATATACTTTCCAACAGAACTACCTTTCCCCAGCCACAAGAAAAATCTAATAGAGAGTATTACTTGAAACAGGTTGAGCTTTACATATTGCATGTGCAGTATGTATGTATGTGCGATCACCTACTGTATGTTATGTGGGGAGCAGCAGACATTGTGCAGCAATCATTTTGAGCTCATTTGAGCATGACAAAGTACGCATGTGTAACTAAATGGCCAACCATCAGGAGCAATTTGGGGTTCAGTATCTTTCCCAAGGACACACATGCAGACAGGAGGAGTTGGGGATTGAACCGCCGACCTGCTGATTAGTGGACGACCCGCTCCACCTGCTGAGCCACAGCCGCCCCACTAACTGAAAACAAGTATGTAACTGAAGGCATATATGATATATTCAGTATGAAGCAGCTGGGTGTGTGTATGTGTTGCTGGCTTGTGGGATAGCTGAGGACTCCGGGAAACCCTTGATGCAGCCATGAGAGGCGATCTGGCTCAGAGTACTGAATCCCCTGCCAGCTTGGACAGGAAGCTCTGTCAGCCATGTGGAGGCATTGCCAACGCGCACACACCCACACGCCCACACACATATTCTTTCTACTGCAATTTTCACTAAGGAGGTGAAATACACTAGTTATTTGTTTTTCTCTGGTTAGTTTATGTACAACCAACATTTGACAGGCAATCAATCATATCACAAACAGAGCAGTTCTTCTATGTGAGGGCTGGGCAAGATTTTAGTCAGTAAAACAGTAGAGCACTATTTAACTCAATGAGATCAACATGCAATGTCAATATGTGATTGTCAGCAGAATATCAGTAGCCACTGATGGTTAAATTTCAGAACCTGTCAAATATACTAATCACCATTTGGATAAAATCTATGATTTATTTACACATGAATTCACAGCTTTTATCTACCGTCTATGTTTCCTGTGTACTTTAACATGATGTGTCAATGGAAGTTGCGAGGATCTGTAACAGGCAAATTTTCAAATAATGACCGGATGATGGATTATTTTGATTCTTACAGAAAAGGTGATGGACTAGAGAGGTAGTATGTACTGTGACCTCAACATCATTGCGTCAGTCATAGTTTACAGCATACCATTTGCCAACTCCAGTTTTAGCTCCCATGTGGGTGTGCATGATTAAACAATAAGTTATTAAATCTTGCAACAATGTTGTGAAAGAAAAAAAAAAGTATTCTTTTGAAAATCATTTGGACTTGGTTTACTAGACTTCCTGATTAAATTATAGGGGGAAAAAAATGTCAGTTGACATTGTTGTGCAAATAAAACATGTTACACAATGCTTCCTTAGCATGTCCTCAAAAACTGAAATGACCCTGCTGTTTTGCTCTTGGGGCCTTCCAGTCACCTCTCTGTCACCATCTTTCTTTCTCTTGTTCAGTCTAGCACACACACACACACACATACACACACTATTGCAGGCAAGTAAGCAAGCACAAAGCAAGGCACCCAAATCAAATCCATAGGCAGAGAAATACATACAGTACAGGCAGATAGGCTAGTAATCAGTTAAAGAGAAATAAAGCTTCTGAGACAGACACACAGACTAGCAGACAGAGACTCTCAGGCTGTGGGCTCAGGTGGCCAAATATAAGTCAGAAAAGCAGCCAGCGGTGTGTAAACTCAGCCATTTTCTTCTATGTATTGTTACGAGCTCCAAATTCAGTCCATACTGCTAGCTAGCTGAAACACAATCCCAGTGTAATTGCATATGATCTAACATTTGCACAGAAGGACGCACAAGTGTTAGTGCACACACCCAACGAGTCATGGCCTTTGAACAAAAACTGCAGGCACGTGCCAAACATTATCTCCCCCGTTTTTTTGTAAAAGAAAACCATCGCCTGAGGCAAAACAGTCATTTTAAATTATACAGGGAAAGAAAACAGTGCCAAATAAATCAGTATATTGGTTTTCTTTCACTGCTCCTCCTCCTCCTCAGTGGCGGAGTGTTAAAAGAAACGTGTCTATAAACTAGGTAGGTGATCTGACATCAGCCCTGAGCTCAGTATTCCTTCAACACTGAGTAATAGAGGGACCTTGAATGAGTTCAGAGATAAAGCAGTCTGTGGAACAATAGAGGATCTGAGTGCAGTGAAAGTGGAGAGTTCTTCTTACCCTTCGGCTCCTCTGTGTCATCGGTTTCCAGCAGCCTAGGAGAGAGAGAGACAGAAACATGAGGTCACTTTCTAACATACTGAAGTGATGACAGAAATTACGTAGCTGCCGTGATCGATGCTTGCAAACGAGACAGAAAAATGAGTACATAAAGTCTTACATCTACTACTATAATCCAAAAATGGAGACTCAAGCCACAGAAAAAAGAAATTTGATGCAGCATAAACCTAACTAACAACAGGCTGCAGAAAGCCACTTACTCTGCCTCACATGATGAGCATCCTACAAAATTTACTCATGCTGCTCTTCCAAACCCATGTTGATAATGATATAAAAGCAATGCTTGTGTAGCATTTGAAGATGGTCATTCATCTCTAAGTAATGGGCGTTAAATATGGATGGGAACAGCAGCTGCCTGTGGGGTAGCAGCGATGATGTAACAGGAGCAGGGGAGAGGGCTGCATTAAACACAATAGAGAATCGTTGGGGACAGCTGGGAGGAGTCAAAGGTTATTGAAGAAGAGTAGACGACCCCAAGATGATCCACAGGATCGGAACCAGTCCAGGCATTTTTTTTTTTTTTTTAAAGAAATCTATTTTGGCTAAAAAGAGCCTGATCCATTTCTGATCATTTTGTTGTTATTCTCCACTTTGCTCCATTAAAAACACTGCGACCACACAATGTTGTGCACAAAGTCAACAAACAGCAGCCAGTAGTTTTAATTAATCATGACAGGCTGCATCAGCGAGTGGTGGGAGCAGAGCCTCTGAAGTGAAGCTGTTCATGGAAAACTGCATTTAGACCTAAATGTTTTGTTCATGATGGAAAAGAAGAAGCAGTTGCTTCAATAATTTAAATGAAGTCATACTGTAGTGTGGACTGTGCAGCTGTATTATGTAGGAAAAAGTCCCAAAACATTGTTGAAAAAGTTTGGTTTTTTTTGTTTTGTTTTACAGCAGTATGTTATTATGAGTAATTTTCGGCTTGGGTTTGGCTACTGGGTAGAGTTTTGTCAGTTTTGGATTGGCACGCCTCACTAGAGCTAAGTGATATCATGGGAATCCAAATATGCCAGGCAAAGGAATTAATAGTGTAGTTACATGTTAGGAAATGTGATGGTGTGTAACAATAATGACAGTTAGGCTATGTAATGCACAATAAGTGGCTGTGTAATACACACATTGCATAATTTAACATACTTCAGCCACATGCGTATAAGCACTATGGTATATAATGTCACCCTTTAAAGCTAGTCTACGAGAAAGACTGTTAGCAGGTCTACCCTTTGCAGTCTCAGTGGCTGATGTTACTCAGTTCTCAAATACTCTAAACACCCTCCTCTGCGACCACAGGCCCCGGTGACACTTCATCAACCCCACCCACATTTTGACTGCTGGCTGAAGGGCCATACGCAATCACAAAAAACTAACCAGGGAATGACAGTACAGACAGTAATGGGGGAACGTTGAAGAGCGAAAAGCTAAACACACATTCAAGTCAAGGCAGGCAAGTCATTAATCAAACACTTCCTCACTCTTGGTCTATTTAAAATTATGTCATACTCACAGAGCACTATGTGAAACATGGAAATGGACAGAGAGGATATAATTAAAGCAGAGAGGAGTTATAATCATGACTTTGGCATAGTTAAAAGACTTAAGTCTTGTTGTCTCTAATTAGCACACTTATTTGTCCTCTGTCCGTCATATGGTAGGTACTGTTTTTTACACTCTGTACTGTAAAGGTTCAGCCATGTAAACAATAATCAGCCCAAATCCCATTCAGTCTTTTTCAAAGTCCAAGGCTTTTGACTAACTGCAATGTGCCGGTATCACAATTACTGGTGTTTACTACACATGCTTAACATATAGAACATCCAACCCAAAATACTACTATATACCATTCCCACTTGTGAAGGATATTTCTTTAATTTCCTACAACCTAATTGCAACTCCCATAATCTTATTTTGTACATTATACATTTGTATGATTATACATACCCTGCAAGATTGTATAATCTAGTATGGTTTGAATGGATTGCTGTGAAACTGAAGTACGTCAAGTTCTTTTTATGGTCATAACAAAATACATTTTAGATAAAGAATCACATTTTTGTACAAACAGTGCTCTTGTCTATGTACTATGGTTCAGCTGATAACATTAACCACCAAACTAAGGAATCATACTGTCTTCTTTGTGAAACGAGATTAAGGCAGCTGCTCAGATAGCCAGAGGGCCGAGATTACATTTAATTGAACAGATAAATTCAATTGTGGGACAGTACAGAATATGTATTTCTTAAATTGCTAAGTGTAGATTGTAAGTAACAGTTCATTCTAAATGTCAAAACGCAGTGTTTTGGAATGTAACTCTTCAACTGCAATTTTACAAGGGAAGGATTCCTGTCTGTGTCAGATAAACGCATTGACTGACACGTTTCATTATCACTGGCTTAGCCAAGTTCCAGTTTCCTTTAACAGACACCCACAACCATCTAAGAAGATTCAGTGAATACGTGCCAAGTTCTTATCAGAGAGCATATGCAAGACAAGCAGGGACATATTGCGCAGTATCAACATTGTCCAACAACTCCAATTACCACTGAGAATTGAAGGTGTAAGCATAATATATGAATTAAACAATAACATCTGGGGGTTTGCTAATGAACAGACTAATAACGATGGCTTTTATATGGCTCCTCTGTCTAATCCTATATGTTGCATAAGTGTGCCTGCACACAAGACTGCACAGCCGGATTGTGACATGCAGAGAATGTCATAACAGAACTGACAAGATTAGTGGTTAACGTGACAGACATGCGAGACAAACACATCAACAAGTCAACCTGCCTTTGTGCTCTCTGTTATTAAAAAAAAAAATGTAGTCCACAACGTTTTTATGTGATTGTACTCTGTATTTTGTCACATATTTTTTTCCCCACGGTGGTTAGTTGACACAGTTGTATAATGTGCAAAAAACAAAATTGAATCCAAATTCATCAATATCCACAGTTTAAACTGAAAGTTGATGCTTAATTACAGAATATCTTATTAAAAGATTCTGAAAGTGGATCAATTTTAATACTGAAATCTTGCACCTTGAACAAATAAATGTTTAGTTTCTTTGATAATAAACCGTTGCTATGAGAGATTATCCAGTTCAACACTTGATAGCGGAGATCTGCTGAAACCTGTCACACTGCAAGTAGCCTATTTCTTTTCAATTACAACACAAGCAATGCCTTTCCCAATCTTATAAAATAATCTGTCCATAACATCGAAGAGGACATCAATCACAACTCTCTGCATATGCTGCTTCATTAAGCAGAGGGCATGAAAACTTGGCAGAGCTCAATAACTCCACCCCCACAAGCCCCAAACTCTGACATATCTCGACACTTCTGTCCATCTCAGTTCTTCTCTCTCTCTCTCTCTCTCTATCTCTCTCTCCCCCTCATTCCCTCAGGCTGTTTGTCAAGAACAGACAAGCCTGGCTATGTGCACACAGCAGAATCCAGCTTGATTACAGCTAAAACATCCCCAGACCCACGACTGGACATGTTTTGCTCCATCTATGCACAACGCTCAGAGCAGTCCTGGCATCCAATGAGAAATCTCCAAAAGTCTTCCAAGACTGATTTGTTATTCCCTGGATGTGTTAAACACATGAGTCTCTCCATATGAGTGTAAAGTGAACCAAAACAAGCAGCTTGCATGTCATCACAAAAAAAAAAAACATACCATAGCAAAATAAATGTAGCAGTTCTTGGCTTTGCACACATGGCCAATTTTGGAAATGTTTGCAGTTGTGTTTATTTCACACAGAATAAAGTGTTCTCCAAATGTGCCGACTTGTCTCCTTTTCGCTCATTTGGGGCCAGCTATCCTTGTACAGTAAACTTATTAGTCATTATTAGTTGAAATCTAGCTAAGATACATGTATGAATATTAAATGCAACAATCTAAATTATTAATTATGATATTATATATATGTATATATTTCTAAAATGTCGGGCCCCCCACTTATGGCAGAGGTATGCTTGGAACAAACTAGTTTGTGCAACATGTTGTCTGGCCATGTCTGAGGACAAAAGTGTTCACAGCTGTTCTGAAGAGCCACACTCGAAAGCGGGGCAAAAAGCCTGCCGTCATAGAGACTGGTGAGAAAAGGTTAATATTTAAGTTACTACAAGGACCTTTCATTTTGTGTTGATTTTGGCAGCCCCTGTGGACAAAAGTGGTAGTGGTTCCCGGAATGAAGACTGCATTTCACATGAGCACGACCGACTTGCCTGCTTTCTCACCCCCGCACGCCTTGCGAATCGCTGAGTGAAGCGCGTGTCAATGTGGGATTGTGCATTTTGGAAAATTATAGAAATTGTAGGACGCAGCTGCCCATTTTCAACGTTGGAAGTTTGGAGCATACTGGCACCCTTACCTCAACTTGTATTAGCCCTCTGAGTCCCTATGCCTGGGCAGCTTAGTGTTTCATGACTCTGGCCAAGTTTATGTCACATGGAAAACTGCGACTGTTGCTGCATAAACAATAGGCAATAGACATGTGCTTTTCTCTTAAAAGTATAGACAATTTGAATAAACTCACCTGAAATGAGAGGACGTCTTTATAGAAGAGCTGACTTCTGATTTAGAGGATGAGATTGTGTCTGTTTTAAGGTGAGTGGTAGCCTCTTTTTCCTGGGCAGGCTCATCTTCAGTGTGCTCCTCAGGTTCTGTAACTTTATTCCTGAGGCCCCTCCTGGTATACGTTTGATTTGATCCATTATCCTCATGTTTTTCCTTCTCCTTGGTTGATGAAGACACTGTTTCAGTTGAATCACTGATTTTCTTGTCCCTGCGGACATATTTGGAGGAGAATTCTTCCGTGTTGCCATAGCGCTCAGCCAGTTCCCTCCTCCTTTCTGCTTTGTAGCGGGCAATTCGCTCAGCTTTGGTCTCTGGGGCTGAGCTCTGTAAGGTGTCTATTCCATCCATTTTGTAGTTTAATGCACTTTAGGGTTTAAATGCAAGTGAGAAGATGCCAAGTTGCTTCTTCAGTTGTCCTAACCCAGTTATGTAGATCAGCTTTCTTGTAGATCTCCCTTGTCAGCAATGTCTCACTCCATAAACATCATCCCAGTGCTGCAAACAAGAAAGGAAGACAATGTTAATGTGTCATGATTGCAGAGCAGCATTTCCAACAACAGGCTCTCTAACACTGAGCAAAACTGAATGTACCAGGACAAACACATCTCCAGCTTTCACAGGAAGCTGGCCACAATTGGCTCAGCTGTAGAGCTCCAAGCCAAGCCCTGCCCTGCCCCAGCTAACACCCCCCTGTGAGAATGATGTCAGCCAGCTCTGCTCAAAGACAGCCGACCACCGCATTGAGACTCTCATATAACCTCTATTCCATCAGTTGGAGCCAGCTGGAAAGAGGGAGGAGGAAGAGAGAGAGAAAGATAAAACAACATCTTCACCCCACTTTATTTCTTACTTAATTGGGGGCTTTGTGCCTGGGCTAATCACTTCTTGAACACTATCCAACCCCATAATAACTCAGTATTTACTACAAACACAATGCATAAGAAACTCTAAATTGCCCATGAGTGTGAGAGTGAGTGTGGTCGTGTTTGTCTATTGACATGTGTTATCCTTGTGATAAACTTGCAACCTGTCCAGGGGTGTATACAGCCTCTCGACCAATGTATTAGGTTTCAGCCCTCTGTGACCGTGAAATGGATAATCTTTTAAACATCTCCTTTCCACATCTAGCACAATAAAAGAAGTGCACCATTTAATAACTTTTGACTGTTCTATACCTAGTGGGTTAAATTTAGGAGGTAAAAATTAGGAGGTTGAGTTGAGCTCATTTTGTTCCATTAAGTATTCACAGAGCAGAAAACCACATATGGCTCAGCTGCAGAGGTCTTGAAAATTTCACTCGCTTAAACGCATCGCCAGCTGACAACAGCAGTAAAAAATTATGTGTGTGCAGTTTCTGATTGTTCCACACCAAGCACAAGGGCTTTTCCACAGACATTTCTCACAGCACAAGTATGCTTACGATGCTTTGGGGCTTCTGTCTGAAGAAAGCCAAAAAAGAAGGCCAAGAGGGATATGAACAGATGGAGGTGTATTTACTGTATGTTAGAGGGGCTTAATGTTGCCCTGTGCATCCCTCCAAATGCAGGGTAAGAGTTAATTCAGCGCGTAAACGCTCACATTTATGGCCAGGAACAGAGGTATGGAGAAAATATAAAAGGGGGAGCTGTGTCTGGACAATAGGGGACAAAATATATCCTGATATTTCTACTTGTGATATGTTATCAATACACTGTTGTCAAGTATCCAAACATTTTTTTTTTAGGACCACTCAGAATTGATTCAGCTACTTTGGCTCACCACTACCCTCCACCTCCTTATGGAGGTGCTGAACAGACTGGTGACAGTGAGATGGATGGCAACTGTAGGTGCCAACGGAGAAGAAATGCAACCAAAATAACAGTAGCCATGAGCAGCTGCTGTTAGACTCTAAGTGTCTGTAATGGAAATACAAAGAGTCTGCTGGAGCTTTGACAGTCACCAGAAGCACGTTCATGGCCCTTTGTAAAAGTTTCTGTGTGGTACTTGTGTTGTAGCTGAGCTAGCTAGCATTGTACATTATCTGACTATTTCCTGCTCTTTGAAATATTTTTTTTCCTTTCTTCTTCAGTTATAGATATTGTGATATATCGTAGTTTTTGTGTGTGTGACATATCGTGTATCACAGAATTGCCTTTGTTGTGATATATCGTTATTGTGGAAAGAATATTGTGATAGTATCGTATTGTGAGTTCATCCGTCATTCCCACCCCCACTGGGCAATGTAATATAATAAATGAGCTGACTCCAAGAACCTTTTCTGTAATAATGACAAACTTGAACAAATCTCCGGGGCACTCCCTCTGACCTGTGACCACCTGCTGGGCTGCAAAAAAAAGAACAACCTCGAACTCTTGGTCCCCATCAAAAAATATGGCTTCGAAAATTACACAGGAAATCAGTGTCAGGGGACGTGTGTGCATGAATGTGTGTGTGTGTGTGTGTGTCAGTCTCTACCTCGACCTCTCTCATCCCTCCTCAACCAAACATTACAGTGCTTGGCTAAACAACAAGGGACCACATTGCCTCCAATGCAGTTTATAAACTGTAACTGTTGGATGATTACATGTCACCTGGTCCTTGTTATAAGCCTGGAGATGAACGAGACACTTACACACTGGGAAATGTATGCTTTACCCTATATAGAAAAAGAAAAAAAAATACAATTCACCATCTGTTTGTTAAATTAACAATTCAGCATTGGTCACTTCAATTCCAGTGAGTCCAGCTACAAGTATCCATGGCCAATTAAACTTGGCCAGAAAAGAAACTAGAACATATTCTGGGAATGTACCTGGGATCAGATGGGGTTAAAGCTTTTTAAATGGAATTTACTGCATAATATGAAAACCAAATGGCCTATTAAATATGCAGGCCTAATCAATTGGTAGCAGTAAATCCACTACTACCCAGCCTTAAGCCTTCAAGAACTCTACAACTCAATAAGCAACGCATGTTATGGGACTTGCAGTTATTTTAACTGCCATTTTTCTCATCAAAACCTAATACAGATGTTTTAAACGCAAACATGTCACTCCAATTCATGTGAATTTCCTTATGAAGGCAAAAGGATCCTGAGGCTGGATGTTGATTTCAGGAGTATGCACACGATTACATAATTCACCTAGGTCACTACCTATAAAAGGAGTGCTAAACAGTACGCTAAAGCTTGTCCATGGAGACCCAGAACATAGAGTTGCTTTGTTTGGAAGCTACCACTGTTATTTTAAGCAACAACAGGGACTAAAAGTGAGTCATACATTAAAAATCATCACCCCTATCAGCAAATGTGAACTCACCCAAGAATATTTGTTTTGGTAGTTGTTTTATCACTGCCAAAACAACCCAAGGTGTCTTTACCTATTTATGGTTATTTCTCCAGAAATAAAGACATACGGGGCGAGCAGGAACGTGCAGGATCAACACACACTCAGAGGGCTTTGAATAAAATCTTATCTGCTAGTATTGATCCAGTCCAAGATAAAGTTGGTTTCATTTGCATTAGATGAAAGTAGATAAATGAGATTGTTTAGTCTGACAGTCCTAAAAAGGCGCTCAGTGTCACGTTTATCACAACTAAAAGGTTTGTTGATGAACAGAATGGGAAAAATGAGCACAAGCAGCTTCCTTCAATTATTTTTTCACCAATAACAGTGCGTCTGTCTTGCACAATATGTAATTATGCCAGTCCTACCTGCTAATTCATGTGAGTAATATTATTTCTGTTCCTCTAGGGCATGTAAACAAAGCGAATCCTCAGTTTCTAATCGCTGGGGTGTTCTCTGACCTTTTGTTGTCCATTGGGAAATGTTACTGGCTATGAGAGGAAGATCTGTCTCAACAAAGGCCAAGTGTGTCACTTCCTGACTGTGCCCCATATCCTCCTTCATAAAAGCTCAATTAAATCAGGAAATGTTGCTCATAAACCTGGCAAATGTCCAGAATGCTCTTACGAGAAGAGATTGGTTACAGCAGTAAGGAAACACTGGATGGGTTCAACAGCCACGCATCCCCTTTGCACTTAACACGGTATCGGATTTAACGTCATCATTTCCTCTTGTAAGTCCAAGTGCTCCTCAATGGTCATGTTTTTAAAAAACACTTACTCTTCCTGCTATTATAAGCATTTACTGTAGATTACATAATACCTGTTTTAGGCCTACTAACACCTGCAATATACCACAAATGCAGAAGTTGCAACAACCAAGGCATTTCAAAGCTGATTTAATATGTGATGTCCTTCAATTCTCAACACATTACTGGCTAGAGTACTTTGTTATTCACTGATAAATCTCTTTACTTGCCAAAAAGGAGTTCTATCAACATCCCTCTGTGCAGCAGGCTCAAAGTGAACACAAAGTTCACAAAGCACAGAAAGAACTTGGTGATGGGAAAAGAAAAACTGTCACACACGTCCATAGGAAGCATAAACATTAAGCAACAGGCTCAGACAGACAGCCACCTCGGAGGCAATAGCTGACCTGTAGCACACCGGTCTGCATATTTTTTTTTTTTTTTTTTTTTTTTTTTTCAGAATTCACATGTCCACACAAGAGGACAGAGCAGGAATGCAGACTACACCCTACTCATAAACAGTGGATTTACATGGGGAAGGTAGGGGATCTTGACTGTATAAAAATTCAGGGGCTTTCTCTTCAAGTGAGCAACACCCAAACTAAAGCTTGAAGAGGCAAAGCGATAGATACCATGGTGACTTAACAGGCCCGGATCCAGTCTGTGCATGCAAGCTTTGTTTAGCAAACATTTAAGGTCTTGTGTCAGCCTTTAAGTTTAACCCACAGCTCCCTACAAGTCAGGGGTCACAGAACTAAAGGAATGCAGAAAACTACCAACAATATACAAACAAGTGTATAAATGTGTCCTGCCACTATTTGTTATACAATAATCGGTGTTGAGAATTTCTCAGCATTGTTTCACTTTAGCTTTGATGGAATTCTGTCATCAGTCTCCTGTTTTAATCTTTTATCTTATCTTGAAACCTTTGGTCGACACTGGTGAGAATTACAAACTGAAACTGCAAGCATTTTGACAATCATTAGGTTCAAGAAGTACACCTCTGCAAGCTTGTGGTACAGTACACAAGGTATCTGTTCAGCAGCAACAAAATTTGTATTATGGCAACAATTTGCCACTGTAAACCTTCAGGACTCCACCACAAGCATCAGACACCAACTTTCCTTGACGGTACAAAAAGAGAGGAGGCAGTTAAAGACACAGCCAGCTCCTGACACACATTCTTCATGTGGGAAGAGGGTGGAGAGTGGAAACTTTGCTGCACTGGGAAAACCAGGTGCCAGTGCACAGACTGTGGACACAGCAGGCAAAAAAAAAAAAAGACGGTCCATTTTTATAGAAGTTCCTTTGAGGCAAGTTCAGGGATTATAAAAGAGCAACACAAAACATGGAAGTACACGTACACTCTCTATTGCAGAATCAAGCAACAATTTGACTGCACAATATCTGAGTGACTCTCAAAACATTGTTTCATCACTTTGAGGTTCTAAATGGACTCATTTAGTAACATTATGTTTATCCCCAACTATCCTACATCTTAGTGTCACTACTGCCGTCTACAGAAAACCACAAAAAATCCTACCTAGGGTTAAAGAAAAACATCACATTAACATCTTACCTCTCATACTAGACTGATTTTGTTTCAACTCCTGTGTGTGTGTGTGTGTTGTATGTGTGCTGCATATTGGTATACATGGGTGTGTATGACTGCAACCAGGTCATGTGACCAACCAGTAAAAGCAGATAGGCCTGAGTACAGGTCACCAGTCCCTAATCCAATAACTAAATCTTCCACATACTATATATAAAGCACTGGCCTCTAACCAATCAATTCAACCAAACAAATGCATCAGAAAACAGCTGGGGAGGGGGCGGGTCTAGTGTGTGTCACCGTTTTTGAAGCCACCCGCATACAATAATCAACCACATACTGAGCGGCCAATGTGCTTCTCATTAAAAAAGCAATCTTTCAGCAGTTAAGGTGGTTTAAGTATCCTGCCTGCAACCGCAGACAGAATGACGTATTAATTGCAATCGTAGAGTAGAACACTTCATCCTGTTGAAACGAGCCTCCATTAAGAGAGAGTGCTTCAAAGGATGATTCTGAGAGGAGGGATGTGTTTGTGTAACACAGCAAAGGCCCTTCATTCACATGACTCAACTCTTCCCGGGCTCTGAGCGGTGAGGAAACAAGGAAACGTGGGGGAAGGGGGTTGAAGCAACAAAGGAAGGAAAAGCAGTGGAAGGAGGAAGAGGAGTATGCAGGGTGGATGAGGATACAAAAAAATAAAGGGAAGGAGGATGAAAAGAGTCCAGAGAAGAAGAGGGGTGGGTCCAACAAGAGAATGGAGAGAGTTGTGCAGAGGTCAGAGCAGGGGAAAGAGGAAAAGAGAAGGAAAGGAGGGTGGGCAGAAAGGGCTTTTGTGGGGGTGGATGTGATGGCTTTTGTGGGGCATGTGTCTCCAGGGTGCCAAGGGGCCCCAGTCTGGTGGTACGGGGGCGGAGGGAGGACAAGATCCGCTGCTGCTACAGAGGAGGAGGAGGATGGGGCAAAAACATGGCCTGAGACTAATCCATCTCTGCCTCTCCCTCCCTCCATCCTCATTCTCTCACACAGACACAAACTCCCTCAAATCCCTTTTACCAGAAGTCCTGCTGACTGGAGCCAGTCACCCATGAGGCAGTTGACATAACAACCCCTGGGTACTCATGCCTGCACTCTGCTTGCCTTGGTAACTGACACTGTAAAAACTGTACTGACCTGCTTGAGGCGGAGCTACCATTGTCACCAGGCTAAGAAGGTGTGCTGCTTCCTCTCCTTGAAATCTTTGTCAAGGGGGACAACAGCCTATGTAAATCAAACTCAATAAGGCTTTGAGGTTTTACACAGAAGAGCTTGTGTGTGTTTTCCTCTATTTTTCCTTTATTTACAGACTAGCTCTTTGTCCCAGCCTTCCGGCTTTCTATTTGCTGCATTCAAAAGGAGCCATTAAATGTGACGTATGGGAAAGCAAACACACACATGCACTGCAGAGCACACTGACACTGAAGAATCACAAAAACAGGCTGACAGGAATACACACACACACACACACCGGCTCTCCAACAATAATGGAGGCTGGAGTGTGGAGTGGGAAGGGTGGGGTTTATGGGGCTTTATCTAGCTAGGAGATCATATGCATGCATACACGCACACACACAAAACACACAATGTGCTACATTGGATTCCTTTCAAAGAGTTAATGCAGGCCAGAAAACAAACACCCGCACTGTTTTTTTTGTTGTTTTTTTTTTTTTATAGGGCAGATGTAGTAGCTACAGTTAAAGCACCTATTCTCACACCAATGGCTACCCTTGTTACACACTGACATACGGAAAGCATTGCCTTGCTCCAGCAACACTTCACTTCAACTGAATTCGCCAATTTTTGATGGAAAGAATGAAAAGTGTGCAAATTGTCCAAGGCATTCGTCAGTACACTGAATTGAAGCCATGGCAACTAAGTTAAACTATGAGTAGAAGAAGAAGCTGATGATGGCTTGTTGTATTGTCTTTCTTTTTCCATGTACACTTCCAGCATTTATTTTACTAGTTTCTGAACCCTGAGAAATGTGTACAGATGCACATTTTTGTACAAAAATCTAAATTAAAAACTGCCAGCATGGAAGAAAATTGACAAAGAAATGACTGCAGACATTTGACAGTACAGACTTCTCTTGCAGGGGTCCACCAGTGGCTTGAAAATGTAATGAAAATGCAAAACCTCACCTTATTTTCACTTTACATTACAGGAATTCCTCAGATAATAATGTAATTACACCTACAGGTATCCAGATTTACATATACAGTACCAGTCAAAGGTTAAGGCACACTTTCTCATTCAATGGGAAGGTGTGTCCAAACCTTTGACTGGTACTGTATGTTTCAGTATGATTTTCAGGTGTCAAAAAGTATCTGGTGCTAAACACCGACATTAGTCTAGTGATTTCTACTGTAACTCTCACAGTTCACTACAGAGTAACTGAAAAGCTGCTTCTCTTTAGAAACCATCTAATGCGATTTTTCTGCTTGTCAACTGGTCTTCATCCCCAGAATGGCCGCTTGTAAGACGTAGACAAGACTGAAGAGTGAGAGAGAGAGAGAGAGAGAGGGGGGTGGGGGGTGGGGTGGGACGGGGAGATCAGTGGGGTGGAGTATCTCACCCGGACAATCCTGCTCATGGGGTTTCTCTCTCTCTCAGCTCTCTGGTGTCCACGGTGCAGAGCAGACACCATCTGGCCAGCTGGAATGCTACTGAGCAGGGGGTTGAGGGGTTACGGGGTCTCCTGTCTTGCAGGGGGATGGGTTATGGCTGAGAGATGGAGTATTAACAGTAGTGGTATTAACCATTTAATGCCACATGAACTAAACTCTTTAAAGTGGAAAAATACAGTGACTGAAGCCATTAAGGCCATCTGCCATTCTCTTTGCAGTAAAAGTCTATTTAAATATGTCTCAAATATGCAGGATGCATGTAACCTGTTGCTTATTGGGTTACACAGAAATGGATTCAACCTATATTACCTCTTGGCGCATAGCTCTATGATAGGTTAAAGGTCAGTTTAATTGTTCGTTAAATGAAACGTGCTGAGTGACAGTGAATGACGGTGTTTTGTGGTTGATATTTCTCGTGGTGTGAAAAATCAACTAACCACTCTCCTTAACAGATGATTCACATGGAATCAACCTGAAAGTACATCTGGTTCCTCAATTCCTGTGAAGCTGACATTTACGGCCCTACAGCAAAAGCTTGGTTGATACACGAATAATTGTACGAACTACTGTATTTTACAGAATAAACCGAATGAGGGCAGCACACTCTGCAAACATTAAGATTGATTCAAGACAACTCCCTTTGCAGTTTGCATTCAGGGCTGCGGTGTTTAAAGACAACACTTTAAACTAATCCCTGCACATGGTTTACCAAAGACACATTTGTTTGTGCAAGTTTTATTAATCAATGTTTCATGGCAACATCTGTGACTCACATGGACATAAAGGCAATAAAACCTTAGTTGACATAAAAGTCACCGTAAAACTCATTTGTTTTGAACTTAGGATTGAAAACATTCTCTGACATTTCATTCTAAAAGGCTTTATTTTCAGTCGACGATGGTGTCAGATGAAATTCTGCTCTGGCACGGAGCTAAAACAAAGTGAAATGTAGTATGGAAGGGGGCCTTGTGCTGCCCTTATGCATGGAAACTATTATATGTGTGCAAATCAAATGAAAGTCTGAAGTATAACCATATGTTTATATGCCATGCAAATATTACACTGGTTAAAAATGTCAGTGAAGTGGGCCTTGGCTGTGCGGTTGCTGACCAAATACAGTTAACGTCTCGGTGTTGAAGCTGGAAGCGGTCCACTAACTGCTAGCAACGTTTACAAATATGTCTTAGTGGAGATTAGCCTGAGGGCAACCCCTAAACTCTTCCCTGTGGAGTTCCTATTGCTCACATTGTCACATCCTTTCTGCTTTGTATAAATATTTGTCCTTTAGAACTTCTTGGCTGTGCACTCAGGATTCAACCCTACAGAGAGCTGAGGAGAGAGGATAGGTCAGACCCAGAGAGAGGGGAGAGACAAGCCTGAGTGGGTGGACACTGTGCCTGCAGTTCAGCAGCAGAAATTTACTTAAGTGTTACGTAACACAGGTAGGCGAAGCTAAAGACTGAGAAACTCTGAATTAAGAGAATTACATTTTGTTGACCATGTGAAACTATATCTACCGTACTAAATGTCTTACTTAAAGCAATTCAGTGCCAACATTCTCTGATGCATGCGAGAGGAGGGCACTGCGCTGTGTACCAGACGACGAGAACATAATCAATGATACCACGATGATCGAAAAAAAAAATGATTGAAACATTCTTTTTCTTTTAACCAATCAAACAGATTCCTAAGTCTTCATAATATGGTCACAAACTAAGAAGGGCCACAAACAAAAGCTCATTAGAAAGAGAACCCTGGGAAGTCTCTCTTGCTCCTTCTTTCCATCTTTGCAGCTGCAGAAATGCATTAATACTTCAAGATTCAATCAAGACAAATGACTGAATATGTAATGTAGGAAAGCATTCAAAACCAAAAGTATCAAATGTTGATCCAAAATAGACATAAGTCATTCTTTACTAATTTTGAACTTAACTGAGGCAATGCACAAGTGTGTTTATTTTGGGCTTCTCCTCTTAGAGGCTTGTTAAAAACCTTAATTACCCATATAAATCTAATTTACAATCCTAATTTAACAAGCAGGTTTTTTACATCCCTTCAATTACTTTTCAGCTAAGCAACACTCTGTGGGAAGCACATTTACTCGGTGCACCGAATAAAAACTGAGAAGGGATTTTTGGCACAGATGAGGTGTGCAGGTTTCTGAGGTGCACAGAGACGAGAATTGGTCTTGAGGAGTCAAAATTGTGGGTAACACTTGGGAAAAGTTTATTTTGAGACAAATACGCTTGTGGCCTTCATCAGGGTCATTCTGGCGTGTTGGTCTCACAATAAAATTGTCCTTTACACACCTGTCGAAGTTTTGACCTCCCAAAACAAAATCTCAAAGTTTCACCTTTATGACAACATGCTGGCACAACGGCAGCAGGACGTGCAGAACAAAGGCCTGCTTTAAGAGCGAGGGAAAGTCCTCTCACAACAGCCAAAAAGTGGTTATAAATATACTGCTACCAGACAGCAAGAGGCTTGAGGATCAAGTAAGTCATAGCTGAAGCTTGTTGAGCTGAAGAGGTTAATATCATATACAGTATATTTTAAAAATCCCCTTCTTTATCTAAAACGCTCATTCTTGATCTCTCTGGAGAACATGTCGGGGATTTTTTTTTAAAACACACCCCTTGTACTCCTTGCTATTGTCTTGTTGTGATTTTAGTGATCAAGAAATTGAAACTTGATCCACAGTTGCACTCATGACAAACTGCTCTGAGGAAAAACGTCAGCTAAATGAACAACATGTTGATTTTCCAGTGTAGAACGAGACAAGTCTCTGCAGCTGGAGCCCTCACCCGCAGCACACACCCCCCCTCGAAGTCCTCTCACCAGTGTTGAGTAACAAGATCCCTGCATGGGCAACACAACACCGCCCCCAGACTGACACGGGGCGTTCAGGTGAATGATAACACTTACCACAATTACATAACACACACGTCTCCTCAACAACAATGGTGCATCTGTCTCTCTGTTTGGGATCTTTACATGACCTAAAGAAAAGGCAGGTAAAGAGCAGCAGAGTGTGTTGAGGAGAGAGAGAGAGAGAGAAAAAAAGCAAGACAAAAGCCACTCCCTGCTTGGACACATTCTGGTCCAACTGCTGTGCACATGCTGGAAAATGCTCAGAGGGGACTGCGCTTTGTCCGGCAACTTGCTGATAACATTAACACAAAGCAGCATGCTGTGTTATTAATGAGTTCAACAGAAACACAAACATGTGCTGTCCTGCTCAGTACTTAACACACAGACACTGAGTGTGTTTTATCAAGGCACGCATCAGTACTCTTCTCTCTTGTCTTGCTCAACACCAGCTTGGGTGAGGACAGTCTTGGGAAGCCTGTTGTGACACAGAACGACGAGATGCCTTACAGTGGGAAAATTACAGTCTGGCAAGCCTCAAATACCATAGCCCATGGATACGAAACTTCAATTCCTTTCATTATATACACCATTTGAGAAAAAAAATAACTTTTGAAATGATTGGCAGCACACAATTAAAAGAAATATATAGCGGTTTTCGGAAGATAGTAAGTACACAGTCTCTTACACTTTTACACAGTGCATTTTGAAGATACAGTGTAATTAACGTCAAGTTATGTGTTTTTTTTCCACCTAACATTACATTATTCTAAATATAAACATTTAAATTCACAGGCTGGTGGAAAGTGATAAGAGTCAGGGCCGGCTAGAATCATAGGAAAATGATTGCTGAAAGAAATGCTCACTGAGTAAACACAGGCTCACAAAGAGTACAATCACCATATATAAACATTAATCAGGCAAATCTCATCCACCTCAATGTACACATTACCCAAGCAGGTTGCAAGTGTTTGCATAGCTGGGGCAGTTTGACACAGATAAACATGACTTTGATTCCAAACTATTCTCTGCCAGCTCTCTAGCGCTGCCACATTACTTCTCTCTCTCTCTCTCTCTCTCTCTCAGAGAGCCGTTTAGAGATTGGTCTTGCTTACCCACTCTAGTAGTCTCTGTTGACCAATTTGTAAGTCCAAAGTAAGACAGGGGGGTGAAAGGATAAAGCCAGCTGGTTTGGACGTGCAGTCACTTGATATGTCACACAGGGACTGCCTCGAACAAAAAAAGTGATCATACAACGGAGCATTTGCTTGCAGGATATAGGCTAACGCTAGTTCATAGTTGCCTCAACAAAACGGTACAAACAGTAAGTAGGCTCTTTTAAATGCAACCTGTTAAGGAAGTGGGTTGAAAAATAAGTACGATTTGCTTCAGTCTAACTACTGTATCGTGAGAACTAGGCTAATAATTAAGGAAGGAAACAACACTGACTAATGCAATGACAGCTGCTTGAGTGTGCCTACAACAACGTTTCGACATCATATCCTTGTTGTAATACTGTATGGCGACAAAACATTACTGGTACATTTGAGCATTTCCTTACAATCGCTCACAGGAAGCCTTTAGCTCGCGCTAATGCTTTTAGGTTAATCAATGTAAGTGACAGCTTCGTTAAGTCATACTGCAACAACATGCTGACTACAACACAAACTGCGAACGGAACATAACATACCTGCAATGGAGGTCAGCTTATGCGTCAGCAGACACAACATCCACTGAAGTTTTATCTAGAGACGCTTGTGAGACAGCTGTTCAAACAAAATACGACGAAACAAGAGTAAACTTTAACTTTTAACAGCACACTCGCTGTGTTTTTAAAAGTTCGTACCAATGTTAACGTTAACCTGAGGCAGTTGAGTCGTTGGAAGTCGGCAGTTAATGTTAGCTAACGTTCAGCCGGCGACAGCTAGTCCTCGCCGACAATGAGAGGAGGAGAAAAAAAGAAAATAATTTTACCCTTGTCTTCGTTAGAAAACAGTTTGGTTTCCTTGACTCATCCTTTACCGTCGCAGAGCAGAGGCTGCGGTGCGAGCTGTTGGCATGTCTCAGTCACTTCAAACTTAAAATGCCTTCTCGCTGCTGATTGGCCGAAACTGAGGCGTGTGTTGCGTTTGGGTGCCTCCTAAAAGCAGCAACTTCTCGTTTAACTGTATACTTCTACATTTCAACGTGAAACGCTGCGGTTATCTGACGACTGAATACGTCACACAGATGAGGATTTTGCATGCATTTTTTTTTTTTTTTTTTAATATAGAAACGTTCTATAGATCCGGTGTTTTTCGCTTGCGACCCCTTAAAATGAAGTGCAGAACATTGTTTTTTCCCAACCAAAAACTGGATTTTGAATAGTTAGATTTGGCACGACTTGGCCCAGTTACATTATTTTTTTGCTTGCACGTTAATGTTTAAAAAAACAAAAGAGTACATTGGTAATACTTTTTTAAAATTAATTGTGAATGTGAAAGGTAGACTTTTACCAACATCATTCCATTGTATTGCTGTAAACTGCTGTAACTGTTGTAAACCAAACTAATAATTGCTATACTTGGAGGCAACATAACACCAGATTTACTAGCATCTATGCCTCTTTGTCTGTGTCCAGCACACACGATAAACACACACTTAGTTTATATCTGATTTTTGTTTGTTTGTTGCACACCTAGCAATAAAATGCAAAGCAGGTGACGTATGTGATGCATTGACAGTTAACTTTAAGGCTGCAGCGCCCCCTGTTGCTCAATAGTGAGGAAATGTAGGCACATTGCGGTTTTATATGTCCCAATGCAGTAATAAGCCAACAATGAACAAACGGATTTTCTTCTTTTCTCCACAGTAAATCAGAAAAGGTTAGTGAAGTAAATAAACTGAAGTAAGTAAAGTAATAAGTCTAAAATGATGTGGTTAGTAGCAGGTTTTGACTTTTTTCAGGGCAAGAGTGTTAAAAAATTACTCCTTACAAGTTTACTTAAGCTTTGGTTGTGAACATTCTGTAAAGGGTTAAACCCACAGAGACATTTCTTCCGGATTTTCATATACATCTTGTATCATGCCTAAATGGGATTTAACTTGATTGCATTTATGCCTGACATTATGCATGCACGCTGAAATTGGATTTCTTTGCACACCAAAACACAGATTGTATGTGTGCATATTAGATTGTGTTTTTGTGTGTGTGTATGTGTGTGTTTGCTCCTGTGTACATGTGCTTGAGTGAGAATGATTAATGATCTTGTCCTCTAATCAAATCTGTGTATTGGTCGCACTAATATTAAGTGTCATGTCACCAGAGGTTATGTGAATTGCCTGTTGAAATACCCAGAGACCCACAAACACATACACACACACACACACACACACACACACACACACACACACACACAGGGTGCATTTTCAGAACTGCTTGAATATGTTTAATCAATTCCATATCATGTCAGAAACAATCTTTTCCTGTCACAGAAATGCTGAACCCAGTGAATAACTGACAGCCAGATGATGAATGTATTTACGAATGGAATTTTATCTTTATTTCTTTCATTGATTTGTGTATATTGTTGTTTGTCAGATTATATTTAAAACTCAAATTCAAATTGGAGAGCAGTTTGATGTCCACCAATCTCTCTGGTCACTTCATCTTCACCACTCTGTCATCTCTTTACCTGTTAGTTGGGTAACACCAAGCCCACCTGTAAAACACACACCTCGTTACAATGAACTGGTAAACAACTGACTTCAGTGAACATACAAAAATTTACAGTGCTGCCGTACTTTGCATTTCTACATTTTACCTGTGGTGTTTGCATTTACTGTTTTAGTAAAGGTCACAATTTGCTGCAAATATCAGAATGATATTTCAGCTGTAATGACATCAATTCCACCAATAAAAGAACAATAAAAGAAAGTATACAGCTTCATGAATCTAGATTAGACCGTGAATTTCAGTTGCTCTGCTTCATCTATCCTCATGCATCTTGACATTGCCACATATTTGGATCTAAAACCAATTTCAGACATGTATTTTTTAGTTTCTTCATGAGTGTTTTGATATTCAGTTAACCTGAAAAGGTAACTTTGCAAGTGTATTGCAGTGTTTTAAGGCATTCTCCCACTTGTTTTACTTAGACAAAACTGCTTAAATGACCAGTACTCTAATGAGATAAAAATCAAAAGCAAACTGGCAAAAAACCACATCTATCAGCGAAATGGTATGGAGGACTTTGGCCTTTGACAATTTGAATATTGAGTACCTTGTCTGGACTCATGTTAGGACACATCCAGTTGTACAGGTAGTAATGAAGGCTGTTGTCACTGATGCTGAACTTGAGCTTCTCTAGGAAACTCTTGTTATCCATGACATTAGGAGCAATGAAGATGTCAAAACCTTTCTGTGAGTAAGAGGAAAAAAGCATTTATTTTGTCACTATTCACACACACAAAAACACAAAGAATGTATTCTTTAAGTGTATTGATGTCTATTCTGTTGGCATTTAATGTTCTGAGTGTCTTTTAACTTCTTGAACGGCTCTTAAAGTTGATTACTTTGTACAGTTTTTAAATGAATGCGATTTTTACTCTGACATACTCACAGATTTAGCCAGGACCAGCGTGTCCTCCATGAGGTCCACCAGGTTTGTGGCAGTAGGTACAATGTAAAGGAGATGAGCTGCTCTCAGGTTGGTGTGGACCAGATTATTCAGCACCTTGGAGGAGACGCTGTAGAAGCTCACCACGTCTGTCAGTGTACCATCATCACCCTGTATGTGAGGAGGGGAGCTGGATCAAGTCTATGACATAACTACTGCATTCATTTATGTTTAAATGGTTTTCCCACTTCAAAGGAATTAACAGTAAATTGTATACTATAAGGTCAGACCTCCACTACATAGGTGTCAATCACATTCTCCCTCGGCAACAGCCAGTGCTCAACTTCCAGCAGAGACAAGATGGGGCTGAGGTGAAACTTGCAGAGATTCTCCTGGAGAAGTGAGTGTATCCCCTGAACATCTTCTTTGGTCATAGGGCGCAAGCCAGTTGTCTTTGTCACCTTGGAGAAAGTGGAGAAAAGAAATAGCAGGACAGGAAAAAACACACTCACAGTAAGTGCTATTACAAGGAATTTATGTCGTTTAAAATAAATATCTTTAAATATTTTGTATACATCTGTCAGCTGAAATGTTGTCAGGTGTTATGAGGTCAATGTGAGACTATAGTGGCATTAAAGATTTTCACCTCTAGGTGGCAGCACAAACTAACCTCAGGGAGACGATAGAATTTGAGAGCTCTCTGCAGGTTCATGTCTCGTCTCACACCTGGATAGTTGACCTCCATCATCTTACGGGGGTTCAGAGGTCGTTGCCAGTATCTAAAAGAATTTGTTTATTCATGATCATGGACAGAGCAGGTAGACATTGCTACACATGAAGCAAGATGCAAAAGAAGTAATGCATTGGGAATCTAGCTGAAGCTAATTTGTAGTATAAAGGTTCTTGTTTAGAAGAATTAGCATATATACACTAAAAACAGTAACTGCATACGTGGTATTTACTGGAGGGTAAAGTAACACCCATCACCAGATAAAGAATCTACAAATTTTCATTCATGTTTATGCTTAAACTGAGAATTGGAGCCTCACTTTGCCTTGAAATGAAACATGAATCAATCCTGTGAAGCAGATACTACCTGCAGGAGCTCAGTGGTGTGGGCAGCACTATGTCAGCTGTGTAGACAGCCTGGTAGAGGCCCTGCTGGTTGACTTGTCTGGTGAGCTCTCGGATCAGAACCGGAGTCATCCGCTTGAGGCGCAGCTTCTTATGAACACACAGGAGTTTGACCTGTACCATCCGCTTCGCCCTGCAGAACACGTTTTGAGCATTTACTTTGAGACATTTGCAGGAAAATTGCCACAGTTTGGTTGGAAGCTGATTTCATATAAAAACACATCTATATGTTTGTAAGCTACTCACGTTTCATATATGCGGACGTCTGCAGGAACGGCAGCAATGAAGCCCACTAACTTCTTATTGGCATCTACTCTCACACCGCAGTGCCACTGGGCCAGCCAGTTCGGAGGCTGTAAAGCCCTTAAGAGGAAAAGAATGAATCTGTTTGCAATATGACAGTGAATAAATGTAATTTAGGTAGTTTAAAAGAGATGAGCGTAGGAAGACTTGACTGAATGAATTCTGCAGTTTTACTTGTCCTCAGGGCCAAGGACCTGTGCAAGTTCCTGGAATGCTAATGTTAATTACTTGTTTCAAAGTAAATGTTATTATGTTTTGAAGGCAGGCAGAAGCAAAGAGATTACAGTAGCAGGTTTATTACTGATAGGGTGCATTGAAAGGTTGGATTCGAAGGTCAAGTGGGAGAACGCTGCGGGATCCAGTCCTTTCAAGACACCCGGAGACTGAAATAAATATGTAGCAGTTGAACTGAGCAGTTTCAAGGTGTGAATGTGTATGAACGTTACACAAGGTGTTGAAACAGAGCACAAGCACTTGGTCATTCACTAGATGAATAAAAGGTTAAGAAAGAAAGTTTTCCTAATATATACTCAAAATCTTGAAATCAAAAGTGACACGTACCATCGCAGATACTCAAGAGAGAAGTCAAATCTGAAGGTGTTGTCATCATCTTCCATGTAGTTGTTATTCAGTAGTGTGCATAGCTCTTTCAACTGAAAGGATAGTTAGGAAAGTATTGAGTAGCTTGGATTTCAGTCTCTGACCTTCAAAGCATTTTTTTCCTAAATCTCACTGTCCTTGCAGTGGGCAGAAAGGACTGCCTCAGCAAGGAAAACTTCTACCAAAATACACCTCTCATCTTTGAAACAGATATTTCCATCACTATATTCTGTGATCCTGGAAAGAATGTAGAGATAAACCAGTTACTTTCTCAGTCTAGACTCTGATAGACATATATGTGGTGTCTAATGATGTTCAACATACAGTAACTTACCGCTGCATAATGCTTTATTTTACAGGTCCGTTAAGTTTATACTAATTTCCCAGAAATTTTCAGAGTAATTTGCAGGTATCAAACTGTTAATTTTTAGGACATTTTACAGAAGGAAGTGGCCGTTAGTACAGATTCTTTAGTGTCAATAGTCCATTTATTATTGGTACGGAATTATTATGCATTGTTTCAAATTGTTTCAAAATGGAGGAACGTTTTTGCTTGCAGGTGATACACCAATCGTTCCCATGGTTTGGGTTAAAATGGTCAAGTTTAGGCACAAAAACCACTTGGTTACGGTTAAGGAAAGATCATGGTTTGGATTAAAACAGTAAAATCTGGTTAAAATGTCCTATTTAACAGCACTAAAATGCCCAATGTGACAGTAAAAAATGTCTGGTTAGTGGACTACAAGAGGTCCAGTGTCAAAGTCTGTTGCCGCCTCGAATAAAGTTCCCCTCCTGTTAAAATTGTGTTTACGAACCAATAGAACAAACCACTATCAGTACAGAAAACCAGTTCAGCCCAACAGCCTGTGTACTACTGGCACGGATAGTCGATAAATCATTGCACCGGTTCCGTAGCCGTAGCCGGTGCCTTTACAGGAAGGGTGGTGGAATTTGGTACAAATTATAAGAAAAATTGTGGAAAAAAGTTAAACTATGTATTTTCTATGAGTTAGAGAATTGTTAAGAGTCTAATTTATTATTTATTTATTTATTTATATTTATTATTTAATTTTTCTTTTTCCTGTTTTTCCTATAATTTGTAACAAATTCCTGTAAAATCTGTAATATGTCCTAAAAATTAACCATTAAATACCTGTAAACTACATCAAAATTATATTACCTACCACTGTAGGGCTGGTCAGGTCCAGAGTGTCCCATGAGAAACCCTGGGGTAGAGAATAGGGCTCCTTACGGACACTGGCTTCACCCTCTGTTATTTGGCCATGAGTTGTTATACTGTCACCTGAGGACACAAGACAAAAAGAAAGTAAGGTACACATAACTTGATTCTCAATATTTCAATGATAGTGGCTGATATACTTTTGAAAGTTACTTTTTAAAATGTATATACTGTATTGTTTTTATATTAACAATGTTGACAGAGAATTAGAGGGCTAGTTGGCATTATTATTTTGTATCCTGTATACAAAATAATAAGGTAAAGGTATCCTGTGTAATTTTCGACAACAGACAGCACCAAATGGCTACCTCCAGGGCTGAGAAATGAAGTCAAAGCAAAAGTGCCAAAAACTGCACTTCTCGCGCATGGCTACTTGAGGCTGGCTCCAAAACTGAGTCAATCCCCAATCGGCCCACATGTTAAAATGCTCCACTTTACAGCACAAATAAACATGCTTGCAGCCTGAAACAAAAGACGGTTTTGGTCTCTATAGCATATTTCCGTGTTCATGACAACTGTACGGGGGATGAATTTTTATATAACTCACCCGTTTAAATTTCATTAAGTCTTAAAGTTATGCTTAATGAAAGGCATGGCCGCTTTGGGTGACAGATGGATGCTGTCACAGGCAAGTGGCTACTACTGTGTCAACATTGGTTAGGTAACATAACCATGATGTTTCTTTGACGTTTCTCAAATTCCTCCACCTTCCTCCAGATTCACAGAGTATAAGTGTAGCCGTAGCCATCGCTATTTCATTATGTTTTCAGTTCATGAAAGTTAATTGTAACATTTTGGTCACTTAAAAAAAGTCTTGTTCAGCATTTGGATTTACTAACAGACCCTCTAAGGAGTCAGATGTTCAGTTTTTTCCGGTAAGTACATTTTGTTTTAATGGTCTTAAGCCTGTTTTTTGCTTTAGCAGTAGCATTAGCATTATGACAGTTAACCACAGACTGTAAATGCGCCTAACCAAGCTAGCAGCTAGCGCTAAGGTTAGCTCTCCACTCTCTTCCAAATATTGTCACTTCTGGCTCCAAAAATCCAAAATGGTCAAAATGCAAACTCTCAAAATGGGAAACCACAAACCAATGGGTGAATTCACAGTGGCTACATCCATTATTTTTTACAGTCTATGGACAGGACCCACTCATCAACATTTTTATGAGCGGGTCCTGTCTTTTGTAACACAGTCATACACACCACAACCAAAGGTAATATGATACACATTTCTGCCCACAGTTGTTGGTAGTGATATGCTGTGAAAGATAGGAATGTGCCAAAAAAAAATTAAGGATTTAAGATTAAAAAAATTAAGAAGTAGCTTGAAGGTTGGTGTAAACAATGTAGATTTCAAAACATTCAAAAGATGCATTTAGTCCTAACTGTTGTAATACAGTATTTGCACAGTCAATACTGGTGTTGGAGCCAGTGCTTTTGTACTGATAAAAGATGACTTGTTTCTTACCCAGTTTGGGGACAGGCTGTGTGTCCCAGAATTGGTATGTGTGTTTCCTGGCCTGCTGCATGGTTTTGGGTAAAATCGAACCGAAGGAGAAGAGATGGAGGGCTTTTTGGATCTCCTGCTGCTTCTTTTCTGGCAGAGAGTCCAGCTAAAACAGGGCAGGGAAAGGACAGGTTAATAATCCCCCCTAAGAAGATAGAAAATTGATTGTCATCCAAAAGCATGAACCAGCTTGAGTACAGATGCCTGCAGTGAAAAACAGATACAAAACATCTAAGCACAAATTTCAAAGTGTGTGCCCCCACAAATAAGCACACACACACACCTGCATATATGCACTCACACTCGTACAAAGACACAAACCATTGCAAATGGGTCTCTGGGCCCCTCTGGTTTCCAAGTATCTTGCTTCTTTTGCTTCTTCTTACTCTTCTTTACACTGCCACCTTCGTCCTCTTCCTGCTTCTTATCACTAGAAGACATTTTCATGCACTGATATTCCTGCATATTCAATCCGTATTCAGTCAATTTTACTGCTTTTTACTAACTTGAAAAAAACAAACAAAACTGAATACAGAGAGTTCGGCATACTTACAATGGGTTTGATTCAGTCATTGTAAAACCGTCAGTCCTTGAAGCTGAGGGTGAACTGAAGTGTTTTTCTGATACATTTGTGGTTTTTCAGCTCTTATCTCAGTGAACAGCGAGGGGAGGAGAGTGACCGCCTCAGTCACCCAACCCAACACCCACCCAGCCGATAGATAACTGAGGACAATACTAATAATTAGATATAACTTCTCACGGCCTTAATATGTCAGGCAGCTGCTGAATAGAGCACTGCTGCAGATTAACGCGTATAGCTGCCTGATCCAGAGAGCAGATTTAATTGTTTGAGGTTGTCTGATTGCAGAGTTCCCATATATTCTCCCATTTGGAATTCAGCACTTTTTTTTGGCTTTATATCTCTTGTGGACTTAATGATCATTGTCTGTAGTCAGTATGATGTACAGTAGGCTAACACTGGCTGAACACGTTGACCATACAATAGAGTGGTTGAAAAAGTGTTCAAGCTGACAAGAAAAAAAATATGTAATCAAGTAAAAGATGAGCATATTGTCTTATTTGAATTTACACTCCTATTTTCACTTAACAAACTGCTTTCTTTGCATATTTGTAAGGCGTCAGTGAATTCTGGGGGCTCTGAAACTCTAAATGGTACATAACAGAACAATATGTACTTAAAAAGTATTTAAATCTCTTGTCATCCAGCAGGGTGCTCAGTGTCATTGGTTAATGTCAGAATAAAAGAAGTTGTCAGGGGATATCTCTGT